>NC_092262.1:4875086-4960086 GCF_036320965.1 Panulirus ornatus | reverse complement strand
AGGCCAACGGGAGCTGCTGCCATGGCCGGAAATTTTTCTCACGTGGTCCCAAACCCACAACTTTTGGCAAACTATGATGGATGGCCCCACCCACCACCCTCCCCTGGGGGGCCACCTCCTCCCCCACCCTCCCTCCCTCCCCCACGTCCACCCAGATCGCTCCGCCAAATACACAAGTCTAAAGTCTGGAAGGACGGAGTTCAGACCCCGTCACCAAGACTCCGTCACCAAGACTCCGTCACCAAGATCCCGTCACCAAGACCCCGTCACCAAGACTCCGTCACCAAGACCCCGTCACCAAGACCCCGTCACCAAGACTCCGTCACCAAGACATTATCGGTAACATCCAGTTATGAAGAGGACGTCACAAGGACATCATCCAGCCTTCGTCACAAGATCCGTTACCAAGAAGTGTTACAGAGCCTCACTCACACTGGCCTGGTTCTCGTGTCTGGCTGAGCCTGCATCACCTGGACAACATGGTCAAGATCTGCATCATAAACTACTGATAACTTCATTTTATGTCAATTTCTTCTTCAGATCAAAATGTATTTGGTCAAATACTGAGAGTTTGAGTATCAGTAGCTGCCGTGACTTCTAACTCAGTTTTTTCCTTCTTGAATCAAATGTTTGAGTTTGTTTCATCCAACAGATTAGAAAATAAACTGTCATAGAACCATGGTTTTGTGGATCATAATATCATGGTCGGATGAAGAAACAGAACACAGTGATTGTAGGTTTGTATGATCGAGATAATGATTATCACCTTCATCACTCAACATCCACCTGGCTGCTTCTTACACCCACACACACACACACACACACACACACACACACACACACACACACACACACACACAGTTTGTGGCACAGATGCAGCTGGATAACTGCTGTTTCATTCTTATCTCACCTGTTGACTCAGGTCTGTGGAATCCTTCCCTCTCTTGTGTTAACAGGTGGATGATGGTGTAGTGACCCAGGATCATAACAATTCGAACTATGTCAAGGTCAGACCAGATAATACTAACATACTCTGACATAATCCGACAGTTAACTCTTAACCCAGTACAAGCCTGAGTCTGTCTGTATTGCTGTAGTAAACACCAGTTTGATCATTAAGATATTAGCCTCAGCCAAACGACTCATGACGTCACTCCACATCACCGGTCAACGACCTAGCATGACCCAATGTTAACAAGAGGTCAGCCTACCACCACTGGTGGTCAGGTCTTCCCATCAACCAACGTGTATCGTTAAACTCACCTAACCTAACCTTGATATATCAAACACCTTCATTCAGTACGTGTAATCCTTTGTACAAGATGGTGGTCATCAGGAAGCTAACAAATGCTATGTTTACATCCGTGTATCATGCAAAATGTCTGACCAGAAACATGGTTGATCTGGCCTTGATATTTGACCATCCTACTCCCTGACATTTTACCATGCAGCTCACAGTGTACGTTGTGGTCAGACATTCTTAAAGCGAACACGACATTACTGAGGGACGGGTTCTTCATGGTAGTTAGCTTATATTAGGTTGTGTTAACACTCTCATCATCCATACCCGTCGTGAACTCCTCCACTGTTGTGGAAAACTGACCAGGAACTTTGTGGGAACAAATGTAGACAAACCTCAGAATCTTACTGATATGAAATGGTCACTATGATATGATGTTCGAGATAGAAGATGGTGTGTGGCATGAGAAGCTTGCTGTTGCTTGTTGACCTCGTCATGTCTTAACAACACATATAACCACAGTTATACACAGGGTAGTGTGGCAGAACTGCTCCTTCCCTTTATACATAAATAACCACATTCCTAGACCAGGCTCTCTGTGTCCAGCGGGTCCTAACAACATCAGGTGTGGCGCAGCTTAAGATCCTCTCATCAGGGTTATAGAAAATGAAGTGCGGGTAGACACACACACTCACACACACACACATACATACACAGAAAGACACAAACATTGGATAAGTTTAGAATATTCGAATTTGTCGTATGAAACGACGCGATGTAGTAAGTAGGTAACTTCTATATCCTTCACCTGACCCTCTGACGTTGTGTACGAGAGGCGGTCGTAGACGTGATGTAGAGGAGGAGGACCAGAGTCATTCATGCGACACAGTCATCAAGCAGAGACGCCAATATTCGCGCGTTCTGTGTCCGTCAGGAGTCAAAGACTCTGTTGATCATGTCTGCTCTTTCCCGCTGCTTCTTCTTCATCATTTGTTGTTGTTGTTGTTGTTGTTGTTGTTGTTGTCCGTCTATCCGTCGGCCGCCATCTTGAAGGGAAATCATTTCACAGCAAGAGAGGCAGCCAGAGTTCCTCGCCCTTGTCATTGCCTCGAGCAGGGACCTCAGTAAGAGAGGCAGCCAGAGTTCCTCGCCCTTGTCATTGCCTCGAGTAGGAGCCTCAGTAAGAGAGGCAGCCAGAGTTCCTCGCCCTTGTCATTGCCTCGAGCAGGAACCTCAGTAAGAGAGGCAGCCAGAGTTCCTCGCCCTTGTCATTGCCTCGAGCAGGAGCCTCAGTAAGAGAGGCAGCCAGAGTTCCTCGCCCTTGTCATTGCCTCGAGCAGGAGCCTCAGTAAGAGAGGCAGCCAGAGTTCCTCGCCCTTGTCATTGCCTCGAGCAGGAACCTCAGTACGAGAGGCAGCCAGAGTTCCTCGCCCTTGTCATTGCCTCGAGCAGGAGCCTCAGTAATTTCCTGAGATCTTGGCCTCCTCGACGTCCCTCCCCCCCCGTCCGTCCTTGACGTCCCTCCCTCCGTCCGTCCTCGACCTCCCTCCGTCCGTCCTCGACCTCCCTCCGTCCGTCCTCGACCTCCCTCCGTCGGTCCTCGACCTCCCTCCCTTCCTCCGTCCTCGACCTCCCTCCCTTCCTCCGTCCTCGGCCACACGCCCGACGGGCCTCGCACTTTCTGGTCGATATACGACGCACGAGACGACCCCCCCCCCCCCCTCCCTCACCACCTGTCGCAGGTGGTGGTGAGGGGGTGACCCGCTCTCCCGCAGCTCTCGTCATTAAGCGATATTCTCACAACTTTTCTTCCCGCATCAGATCGTGCGATAAATGTGCGTCACTACCGACGCATCACTGACGTACAGACGTATCACAACGCATCGCTGACGTAAAGGTGTGTTACAACGCTATCGCTGACGTACAGACGTGTCACAACGTATCGCCGACGTACAGACGTGTCACAACGCATCGCTGACGTAAAGATGTGTTACAACGCTATCGCCGACGTACAGACGTGTCACAACGTATCGCTGACGTACAGACGTGTCACAACGCATCGCTGACGTACGGACGTGTCACAACGTATCGCTGACGTACAGACGTGTCACAACGCATCGCCGACGTACAGACGTGTCACAACGTTATTGATCCTGGCGTTAGTCTGGTATGGAGACGTCTGCATCAAGCGGTGTCCACTGTGGCGGGCGTCATGCCTGTCAGAGAAGCACACAGCATTAGTAGTGTACGTGGTACTGTACGTGACACTGTACGTGGTGATGTACGTGGTGTTGTATGTGGTATTGTACGTGGTGCTGTACGTCCATGCTGAGTGGGTTATGCTGGCACACAGCCGTCCATGCTGAGTGGGTCATGCTGGCACACAGCCGTCCATGCTGAGTGGGTCATGCTGGCACACAGCCGTCCATGCTGAGTGGGTCATGCTGGCACACAACCGTCCATGCTGAGTGGGTCATGCTGGCACACACCCGTCCATGCTGAGTGGGTCATGCTGGCACGCAACCGTCCAACTGAGCCACGTTGTATGAGGCAGCAGGCATCTTGCTCCCTCACATAATGCTGACACTAATTGGACATCAAGTAAGGTTTTGTGTTTCAAAATGTCATCATTCGTAAGAACGTCTTGTGTCCAATGATTATTGACCATTGGATTAAAACTCTGAGAGTCTTCGTGTACGTGGTCTGGCTGAGGAAGATTACCTCCCCACTCCAACATCATCTTGCAAGACTTTAATGTGAATTATGTACATCATTTGAGTACCACACAACGGCTCACGTACAGCCAATCCTGTGTGGTGATACAAGACCACATGTCCGGCACTCACCGTCCACCTTGATGCAGTATGTTAGGGGGTCCTTTTTTTTTTACGGTGGATGAGAGAGAGAGAGAGAGAGAGAGAGAGAGAGAGAGAGAGAGAGAGAGAGAGAGAGAGAGAGAGAGAGAGAGAGTCGAGCACTGAGCGACGGAAGACCCAGCGTTAATCAGATTTGAATGAACTTGAGATTGGAAGCTGAGAGCATCATTGACGAGAAGCGTTTCCCACCCACGACCTCTCTTACTCTTTATTCCCTGACCTATACTCTCTCTCTCTCTCTCTCTCTCTCTCTCTCTCTCTCTCTCTCTCTCTCTCTCTCTCTCTCTCTCTCTCTCTCTCTCTCTCTCATGACCCTCAGATGGAACATATCGTCAAGCCAAGTACCTCCTGCAGGAGGAGGACCAGCGCCTGGGATGAAGAGCTTCCACCTCACACTTGGCTTCATGCCTCACACTTGGCCTCACACCTCACACTTGGCTTCACACCTCACACTTGGCCTCACACCTCACACTTGGCCTCACACCTCACACTTGGCTTCACACCTCACACTTGGCTTCACACTCATGACCATCGCCTACTTCTTCAAGAAATGTGTAAGTCGATGAAGAGGAAAACATTTGATAATTGTACGATCATCATAAGATGTTCAGTCCCACATGGGGAGAATCCTACCAACCCTTGACCCTATGATGAGACTAACTATGACACGACCCGCGCAAGGTCAGAGCTGGGTGACACCATGCAAGGTCAGAGCTGGGTGACACCATACAAGGTCAGAGCTGGGTGACACCATGCAGGGTCAGAGTTGGGTGACACCATGCAGGGTCAGAGTTGGGTGACACCATGCAGGGTCAGAGCTGGGTGACACCATGCAAGGTCAGAGCTGGGTGACACCATGCAAGGTCAGAGCTGGGTGACACCATGCAGGGTCAGAGTTGGGTGACACCATGCAAGGTCAGAGCTGGGTGACACCATACAAGGTCAGAGCTGGGTGACACCATGCAGGGTCAGAGTTGGGTGACACCATGCAAGGTCAGAGCTGGGTGACACCATGCAAGGTCAGAGCTGGGTGACACCATGCAAGGTCAGAGCTGGGTGACACCATGCAGGGTCAGAGTTGGGTGACACCATGCAAGGTCAGAGCTGGGTGACACCATACAAGGTCAGAGCTGGGTGACACCATGCAGGGTCAGAGTTGGGTGACACCATGCAAGGTCAGAGCTGGGTGACACCATGGAGGGTCAGAGCTGGGTGACACCATACAAGGTCAGAGCTGGGTGACACCATGCAGGGTCAGAGCTGGGTGACACTATGCAAGGTCAGAGCTGGGTGACACCATGCAAGGTCAGAGCTGGGTGACACCATGCAGGGTCAGAGCTGGGTGACACCATGCAGGGTCAGAGCTGGGTGACACCATACAAGGTCAGAGCTGGGTGACACCATGCAGGGTCAGAGCTGGGTGACACTATGCAAGGTCAGAGCTGGGTGACACCATGCAAGGTCAGAGCTGGGTGACACCATGCAGGGTCAGAGCTGGGTGACACCATACAAGGTCAGAGCTGGGTGACACCATGCAGGGTCAGAGCTGGGTGACACCATGCAAGGTCAGAGCTGGGTGACACCATGCAAGGTCAGAGCTGGATGACACCATGCTGGGTGACACACTTACAACTCTGCTGCTAACATGCACGTAGATATACGAACTGATATATATGTTAGTCATTTCAGATACAATGCTGTAAGTTTCACGAGGATAAAACACTGCTTCTCAACAGCGAAAGTTTTTACACAAAACAGAAAACAGTTCTTCCAGGACAACAATATCTTTAATACAAAGGAAATATAAGACATCTTCTCTCAATACATTTTGTCTTGCATCATAGTAGTGCAAAAGTATCGTACAGATCTTTCATCAGATCCAAACAGACAGACAGACAGACAGACAGAACATTTGTGGACAGTGTCGCCCTCATCCAATATCACTCAAAATGTTGCCTCGTCTTATGTCTCTTTGTCTCCCACAACAAACACACAATTCCCGATAGAGATCTGCAGCTCTCGACCAGGCACGAACCAGCTGTCTCCAGCTCTCGACCAGGCACGAACCAGCTGTCTCCAGCTCTCGACCAGGCACGAACCAGCTGTCTGCAGCTCTCGACCAGGCACGCACCAGCTGTCTGCCGCTCTCGACCAGGCTCGCACCAGCTGTCTGCCGCTCTCGACCAGGCATGGACCAGCTGTCTCCAGCTCTCGAAAAGGCACTGACCAGCTGTCTGAGGCTACTTCGACCAAATGCCAACTGAGATCTTTGAAGCTGCTTCGGTTAAGAGCGGACCGACTGTGACCTGTGAAGCTCTCGACCATGAGCGAACTAAACACTTTGAAGCTGCTTCGACCAGACTCGTCCCAGTGCGTCTGGTTCATAACAGTGCAGGCGGGGCTTTGGTTCAATGTTGCGTCAGAGATGATTATTATAATCACAACTCAGGTGAACATGGGTTGTGGAACATGAAACATGTTATGATGTCATCTTGACCATCATTATCAGGATAATGAGTTCAAACATTTCATGATTCGAGAGACAAGTATAATGTTCGTTGATGTCTTACGCTTCAAGCAACTCATCCCTTGCCAGACTCGGCTGTTGCAGTATATGTAAATAAAGCTGAGTTAAACACCAGATCTGAAGATAAGGAAAACCCTTTCTTGTTGATGAATCTGCAGCATTACCACCTGACCCCACCTGTGTGAACCACAGGATTTACCTACACATGTGGTCATGTACAAACACTACATCGTCTAACTTATAATTCCTTATGTCATCTCTCGTTTCTGTGATGTTAATTTCTGTGTTGATTATAGATTCATAGTACTTGTCGATAACGAAGCCGCCAGTAATATTCTGTAATGATTTATTGGACACCTTTGATGATAAAGTGTTTAACCCTTCCAAAACACACACACACACACACACACACACACACACACACACACACACACACACACACACACACACACACACACACACACAGGTATTTTCTCTACTAAGCAGTAGCAGGTGGCTACTGTTCCTAAAACATCTAGATTAAATTTATTACAATTTGGGTTTCGATAAACCTTTGGGATTCGTTAAAACTCCTCTACATTCTCTGTCTCTGTCCTGTCTGTCTGTGTGCCTGTTTCTCAGACTGTCTGTTTGTGTGTGTGTGTGTGTGTCTGTTTGTGTGTCAGTCTGTTGTCTGTCTATCTCCACTCGAGCAGCAAGATATAAGTTTCTGTGATTAAGGATTACATTTTGCAACGGCCCAACACAGCACCCCACATGTACCAGACTCCTGTCTGGGTGTTAATGAAGTTCAGCCTTATTTGCATATTTACCATAAGGTCATATCAACAAGACTAGTTTCCTGCAGCAGAACTAACAAATGTTTTACGATTTTTGTAGAGTTTTATATGTGAATATTTGGTAAACATGTGATTGGACAATCACATGTTTACCAAATGGCGTCCTAGCTTCGTCTCTTCGTTGTATATCAACTGACTTATATTTCCCTCTTGTGTCTCCCCTGATGATGTGATTATCACACGAAAGTGCACTTGGGAACTTATCGTGTTTCATTTTCCCCGTGGACTCATAGGAATATATTATCATTATTATTATTTTGCTTTGTCGCTGTCTCCCGCGTTTGCGAGGTAGCGCAAGGAAACAGACGAAAGAAATGGCACAACCCAACCCCATACACAATGTATACACACACACGCCCACACACGCAAATATATATACCTATACATCTCAATGTACACATATATATACATACACAGACACATACATATATACCCATGCACACAGTTCACACTGTCTGCCCCTATTCATTCCCATCGCCACCTCGCCACACATGGAATACCATCCCCCTCCCCCCTCATGTGTGCGAGGTAGCACTAGGAAAAGACAACAAAGGCCACATTCGTTCACACTCAGTCTCCAGCTGTCACGCAATAATGCCCGAAACCACAGCTCCCTTTCCATATCCAGGCCCCACACAACTTTCCATGGTTTACCCCAGACGCTTCACATGCCCTGATTCAATCCACTGACAGCACGTCAACCCCGGTATACCACATCGATCCAATTCACTCTATTCCTTGCCCGCCTTTCACCCTCCTGCATGTTCAGGCCCCATCACACAAAATCTTTTTCACTCCATCTTTCCACCTCCAATTTGGTCACCCACTTCTCCTCGTTCCCTCCACCTCCGACACATATATCCTCTTGGTCAATCTTTCCTCACTCATTCTCTCCATATGACCAAACCATTTCAAAACACCCTCTTCTGCTCTCTCAACCACGCTCTTTTTATTTCCACACATCTCTCTTACCCTTACATTACTTACTCGATCAAACCACCTCACACCACACATTGTCCTCAAACATCTCATTTCCAGCACATCCACCCTCCTGCGCACAACTCTATCCATAGCCCACGCCTCGCAACCATACAACATTGTTGGACCACTATTCCTTCAAACATATATATATATATATATATATATATATATATATATATATATATATATATATATATATATATATATATATATATATATATATATATATATTCTTTGCGAAAATAACTATAATCCTAATTACTTAGACATCAAACTGCCACTTAGAAGAAACCAATTATAATGCATTTTCATTATTATGATAATTGATCACGAGACGTCTCGCTCTCTCTACAACACTGACTACACTACCAAGAGACCTCAGTCACGAAAGCTAGTCTTCCCTGTGTTGAATCTGGCCTACGTGGCCTTGCTGTCTGTGGGAATCATCAGGTTAATATGCATGACACAAACTCCTCCTGGAATACATGTGTCTTGACTGACGCATATCTGCCATCATTTGTAGCGTCAGCCATCTGGATAAGGAAAGACGTGCCAAATATACAAATTGATGTATATATTTCTGTTTCCTCTCAGCATTATATCTTAAAGTATTAGCTGGTTGGTACATGATGAGTGTTCTCTTTGAAGTTATATCTTATCCGTATATTCAAGTGATATTGTCACCAAAACCGACGCAAACAAAAGTCAAAGAATTCGTTGACAGCGCTGGCGTTCATAACTGGTAGCGCACAGTCAACCAGTAGACCAACACTGTGGGAGAACGAACACAATCATTGTATAGTGTGTTAAGGTCCAGTGTCTCAACCGACTATAGTGCTCCAGGCTACCCAACTGGAGTTAACATTGGCACCAAGAACAAGTCTTGGCTGGGCTCTTCATCATCATCATCATCATCATCATCATCATTATCATCATCATCATCATCATCCTGGTGAGTCTATAGTTGGCTCTCGTATGTACCCATGATACACCTGACGTTTTCTACGTCCTACTATGTTATCTTTCGTGTGAACCACCTGCAACTCTGCCTGGGTGAGGGAGGCGATGATGACAACCCTCCAGGTGGATGTATTGCCATATTTATAACATGATCACCAGCTGGTGTACCAGCTGAGTATTGATATTTCTGGCCTACTGGCTACCCTACCGATCCTCACAACCGCTGACAATAACACTAGCTCGCACGGTTTACAGGCAACCAATGTAATGTTGTGAGACAACGAGCCTTGTGATGACTGGGTATTGGAACAGACGCTGGTGTGTTGAATGCCAGGATTAGTACTGCCTCCATCCTGGGTCATGAAGGCTAGTGTGGTTGGTATATATATATATATATATATATATATATATATATATATATATATATATATATATATATATATATATTTGATTGTCTGGGGTCATAACACGGAGTCCAGGTATCTCTGAGGTCTTAATACGTTGTCTGGGTCTGTCTCTGGTCTTGACCGACGTTCGGGTCTATCTCTGGTCTTGACAGGTGTTCGGGTCTGTCTCTGGTCTTGACAGGTGTTCGGGTCTGTCTCTGGTCTTGACAGGTGTTCGGGTCTATCTCTGGTCTTGACAGGTGTTCGGGTCTGTCTCTGGTCTTGACAGGTGTTCGGGTCTGTCTCTGGTCTTGACAGGTGTTCGGGTCTGTCTCTGGTCTTGACAGGTGTTCGGGTCTGTCTCTGGTCTTGACAGGTGTTCGGGTCTGTCTCTGGTCTTGACAGGTGTTCGGGTCTGTCTCTGGTCTTGACAGGTGTTCGGGTCTGTCTCTGATCTTGACAGGTGTTCGGGTCTGTCTCTGGTCTTGACAGGTGTTCGGGTCTGTCTCTGGTCTTGAAAGTTGGTCAAGAAGAAACTATGAACATTGACTGGGTCTCCCCCGCAGGCACCACACTTGGCCTCGTCCGTCAGAGCGCGGGTGTCAACACAAACTTAACGAAGACACAGTATCAGTTGACCAGTCATATTGACCCTGAGGGAAGGAACCCATACCTCAGCTCTAGTTATGCCTCGGAGGTCAAAAGGTAATAGGTCAAGGTCAGGGGTTTGGTGGCTCAGTTATGAAGGTGGGTAGCATGTGGTGGGTGGGTGGGTGGGTGGGTAATATTTGACAGCTTGTGACACCGTAGGTCAAGTGACCAACAGGCATGTGGTGAAGGACAACATTATCAACACAAGAAAAGTTCTCACAAATATTGGCTTGACCTGACACTCCAGCACCAGCCTCTGTGGTCGTCCTTCACCCAGGAACTGTGGTGCTGCTCCTCACCCAGGAACTGTGGTGTTCCTCCTCACCCAGGAACTGTGGTGTTCCTCCTCACCCAGGAACTGTGGTGTTCCTCCTCACCCAGGAACTGTGGTGTTCCTCCTCACCCAGGAACTGTGGTGCTGCTCCTCACCCAGGAACTGTGGTGCTGCTCCTCACCCAGGAACTGTGGTGCTGCTCCTCACCCAGGAACTGTGGTGTTGCTCCTCACCCAGGAACTGTGGTGCTGCTCCTCACCCAGGAACTGTGGTGTTGCTCCTCACCCAGGAACTGTGGTGTTCCTCCTCACCCAGGAACTGTGGTGTTCCTCCTCACCCAGGAACTGTGGTGTTGCTCCTCACCCAGGAACTGTGGTGTTGCTCCTCACCCAGGAACTGTGGTGCTGCTCCTCACCCAGGAACTGTGGTGCTGCTCCTCACCCAGGAACTGTGGTGCTGCTCCTCACCCAGGAACTGTGGTGTTGCTCCTCACCCAGGAACTGTGGTGCTGCTCCTCACCCAGGAACTGTGGTGCTGCTCCTCACCCAGGAACTGTGGTGTTCCTCCTCACCCAGGAACTGTGGTGTTCCTCCTCACCCAGGAACTGTGGTGTTCCTCCTCACCCAGGAACTGTGGTGTTCCTCCTCACCCAGGAACTGTGGTGCTCCTCCTCACCCAGGAACTGTGGTGTTGCTCCTCACCCAGGAACTGTGGTGCTCCTCCTCACCCAGGAACTGTGGTGTTGCTCCTCACCCAGGAACTGTGGTGTTCCTCCTCACCCAGGAACTGTGGTGCTGCTCCTCACCCAGGAACTGTGGTGTTGCTCCTCACCCAGGAACTGTGGTGCTGCTCCTCACCCAGGAACTGTGGTGTTCCTCCTCACCCAGGAACTGTGGTGTTCCTCCTCACCCAGGAACTGTGGTGCTCCTCCTCACCCAGGAACTGTGGTGTTGCTCCTCACCCAGGAACTGTGGTGCTGCTCCTCACCCAGGAACTGTGGTGCTGCTCCTCACCCAGGAACTGTGGTGTTGCTCCTCACCCAGGAACTGTGGTGCTGCTCCTCACCCAGGAACTGTGGTGCTGCTCCTCACCCAGGAACTGTGGTGTTCCTCCTCACCCAGGAACTGTGGTGTTCCTCCTCACCCAGGAACTGTGGTGTTCCTCCTCACCCAGGAACTGTGGCTCAGGGGAGGTCATCAAGCCGCTGCTGTGTGGCTGGGGACAATATGTGGCAGGAGGAAGATGGGGAGAGGTTAGCCCTCTACCACAGCTCCTACCACTGGGGTGGCCCTCCTGAGGGAGGCCCTGAAGGCCAGCCAGCCACCAGGGACATGACGCTGGCCTTCTACCACAGCTCCTGTGGTACAATCTGTCAGTCTTCTGTTACGGGTTAAAGTAGTAGATCACTCCAGGCCAGTTGATCAGCAGGCGGGTGTGGCTGTGTTGAGAGAGAGAGAGAGAGAGAGAGAGAGAGAGAGAGAGAGAGAGAGAGAGAGAGAGAGAGAGAGAGAGAGCCACTTTAATCTTGAGCCGTTCATACAGCCATGATGTACGGGGGAGGAGGATGTAAGTTGGTTAGTTACCTTTGAAGTGTTATATTGACCTGATGAATTGGTAACCTGGCAAGGTATGTCTCATTAATTAACAAGCAACCCTAGCGTGAGGTACACATGGTTACAGCTTCCATCTGCCAGACACTTGCTGGGAAAACATTCTAGCCTCGTTTACTTTAGTGTTGCAAGTTAACATCACTGTACATATTTACCTTCCCAAGTTAAGTAAGGTCATGGAGGCCACTGTGCAACATTTAATATAAGAAACGTTTTCAATAATGTTAAAGGCTTCGACACAAAGCTTTATTCAGACAGTTACTTGATGTTAGATTGGTCTGTGTCCATTCGTACTTGTGAATGCAAACTCCTGGAGAAATTGGTCTTTACTTCGAATGAGGCTAAGCAGTTTATGTTGAAGAGGAGTATTAACCTATGAAATCATTTATCATTTGACGTACTTGAAAACATCATAGTATGTTCGTGTAAGACTAAACATGAGAAATATTTTGCTTGGCGTCCATGACTGACATCATTAAGCCATCGTAATCACAAAGTCAACATATAAAGTCACCTGTGTTCCCCTCTACAGAAACCATTCCCTCGGCGTCTTAAAACATTAGAAAACATCTATTTCATTTTTGGTCATACGTGACCTAATTAGGAATTACCTTACAAAGTTTGACAACTTTTCAATTATTTTTCCACGAATATTTTTCACGATTACAACACATGAAACCTTTCATAAGTTTGGATATGGAATTAAAAACACATCAACTGTGCGACGTGTTGGTCAAACTCTTGAAATCACAAGTTTAGTTAACATTGTGAGCTGTGTTTTGTGACGAGAAAAATTCATCTTCACAGAAACTCAAAAATTGACCTCTGAATAAAACTGAGTATAGTTCCCAGAACTTACAGGAAGGAGAGAGAGAGAGAGAGAGAGAGAGAGAGAGAGAGAGAGAGAGAGAGAGAGAGAGAGAGAGAGAGAGACTGTCTTTCATTACCTCATCAGAAACGCTTTCATCTCCGGCAATGTGAGACACATCACGGTATATAGCAATATGTCCATAAACATCACGGTATATGGTAATATGTCCACAAACATCACGGTGTATAGCAATGTGTCCACAAACGTCACGATGTATAGCAATATGTCCTCAAACGTCACGATGTATAGCAATATGCCGCTCTGTATTAAACAGGAGAAATAGACATAAGACATCTCCTCTTGTCGCAATGTGGTAGCCACTCACAACCAGATTAACTTCCCAGCATCACAACCACAATCAACATTACATTATCATAGTTCACTACGCTCACAACTGGAAATTTCGTCTTCATGCTAACCCAAGCTACTGGCGCGCCACATATGTCGCGTCTTGTTATAATGTTAACCTCACAGCTCACATCTCACCGAGCAAGTGTGTCATAACATTAGCACATCAGATAATTATGAGATCTAATGTAATCATCTGTTGAACCACAACTGTTTGATAACCTTTCTATACAGATAGTAGTTTGGGTAATAATATACAGACAGTAGTTTGGGTAATAATATACAGACAGTAGTCTGGGTAATAATATACAGACAGTAGTTTGGGTAATAATATACAGACAGTAGTTTGGGTAATAATATACAGACAGTAGTCTGGGTAATAATATACAGACAGTAGTCTGGGTAATAATATACAGACAGTAGTTTGGGTAATAATATACAGACAGTAGTTTGGGTAATAATATACAGACAGTAGTCTGGGTAATAATATACAGACAGTAGTTTGGGTAATAATATACAGACAGTAGTTTGGGTAATAATATACAGACAGTAGTTTGGGTAATAATATACAGACAGTAGTTTGGGTAATAATATACAGACAGTAGTCTGGGTAATAATATACAGACAGTAGTTTGGGTAATAATATACAGACAGTAGTTTGGGTAATAATATACAGACAGTAGTTTGGGTAATAATATACAGACAGTAGTTTGGGTAATAATATACAGACAGTAGTCTGGGTAATAATATACAGACAGTAGTTTGGGTAATAATATACAGACAGTAGTTTGGGTAATAATATACAGACAGTAGTTTGGGTAATAATATACAGACAGTAGTTTGGGTAATAATATACAGACAGTAGTTTGGGTAATAATATACAGACAGTAGTCTGGGTAATAATATACAGACAGTAGTCTTGGGTAATAATATACAGACAGTAGTTTGGGTAATAATATACAGACAGTAGTTTGGGTAATAATATACAGACAGTAGTCTGGGTAATAATATACAGACAGTAGTTTGGGTAATAATATACAGACAGTAGTTTGGGTAATAATATACAGACAGTAGTTTGGGTAATAATATACAGACAGTAGTTTGGGTAATAATATACAGACAGTAGTTTGGGTAATAATATACAGACAGTAGTTTGGGTAATAATATACAGACAGTAGTTTGGGTAATAATATACAGACAGTAGTTTGGGTAATAATATACAGACAGTAGTTTGGGTAATAATATACAGACAGTAGTTTGGGTAATAATATACAGACAGTAGTTTGGGTAATAATATACAGACAGTAGTTTGGGTAATAATATACAGACAGTAGTTTGGGTAATAATATACAGACAGTAGTTTGGGTAATAATATACAGACAGTAGTTTGGGTAATAATATACAGACAGTAGTTTGGGTAATAATATACAGACAGTAGTTTGGGTAATAATATACAGACAGTAGTTTGGGTAATAATATACAGACAGTAGTTTGGGTAATAATATACAGACAGTAGTTTGGGTAATAATATACAGACAGTAGTTTGGGTAATAATATACAGACAGTAGTTTGGGTAATAATATACAGACAGTAGTTTGGGTAATAATATACAGACAGTAGTTTGGGTAATAATATACAGACAGTAGTTTGGGTAATAATATACAGACAGTAGTTTGGGTAATAATATACAGACAGTAGTTTGGGTAATAATATACAGACAGTAGTTTGGGTAATAATATACAGACAGTAGTTTGGGTAATAATATACAGACAGTAGTTTGGGTAATAATATACAGACAGTAGTTTGGGTAATAATATACAGACAGTAGTTTGGGTAATAATATACAGACAGTAGTTTGGGTAATAATATACAGACAGTAGTTTGGGTAATAATATACAGACAGTAGTTTGGGTAATAATATACAGACAGTAGTTTGGGTAATAATATACAGACAGTAGTTTGGGTAATAATATACAGACAGTAGTTTGGGTAATAATATACAGACAGTAGTTTGGGTAATAATATACAGACAGTAGTTTGGGTAATAATATACAGACAGTAGTTTGGGTAATAATATACAGACAGTAGTTTGGGTAATAATATACAGACAGTAGTTTGGGTAATAATATACAGACAGTAGTTTGGGTAATAATATACAGACAGTAGTTTGGGTAATAATATACAGACAGTAGTTTGGGTAATAATATACAGACAGTAGTTTGGGTAATAATATACAGACAGTAGTTTGGGTAATAATATACAGACAGTAGTTTGGGTAATAATATACAGACAGTAGTTTGGGTAATAATATACAGACAGTAGTTTGGGTAATAATATACAGACAGTAGTTTGGGTAATAATATACAGACAGTAGTTTGGGTAATAATATACAGACAGTAGTTTGGGTAATAATATACAGACAGTAGTTTGGGTAATAATATACAGACAGTAGTTTGGGTAATAATATACAGACAGTAGTTTGGGTAATAATATACAGACAGTAGTCTGGGTAATAATATACAGACAGTAGTTTGGGTAATAATATACAGACAGTAGTTTGGGTAATAATATACAGACAGTAGTTTGGGTAATAATATACAGACAGTAGTTTGGGTAATAATATACAGACAGTAGTCTGGGTAATAATATACAGACAGTAGTTTGGGTAATAATATACAGACAGTAGTTTGGGTAATAATATACAGACAGTAGTTTGGGTAATAATATACAGACAGTAGTCTGGGTAATAATATACAGACAGTAGTTTGGGTAATAATATACAGACAGTAGTTTGGGTAATAATATACAGACAGTAGTCTGGGTAATAATATACAGACAGTAGTCTGGGTAATAATATACAGACAGTAGTTTGGGTAATAATATACAGACAGTAGTTTGGGTAATAATATACAGACAGTAGTTTGGGTAATAATATACAGACAGTAGTTTGGGTAATAATATAATATTGTGATCATGTTCTGATTGTGATTCCTGTTCCAAAGTTATACTTTATGACTAGAATGAAAATACAATCTTATAAACAGATTTTTTTTTTTTTTTTTTTTAATACTATTTGCCATTTCCCGCGTTAGCGAGGTAGCGTTAAGAACAGAGAACTGGGCCTTAGAGGGAATATCTTCACCTGACCCCCTTCTCTGTTCCTTCTTTTGGAAAATTAAAAAAAAACAAGAAAGGGGAGGATTTCCAGCCACCCGCTCCCTCCCCTTTTAGTCGCCTTCTACGACACGCAGGGAATACGTGGGAAGTATTCTTTCTCCCCTATCCCCAGGGATAAACAGATTTAGCTAGATATTATAGAATTATTCTACTTTAACACATAAATGATAATGAATAACAAAACAAGCATATTTCTCTTTATAATCGTAATTCAAAAAATGTAAAAAATCATTTTCCTGATTGACCAATAACTGTTTACATCAATATCGAATAAAGAAAACTCACACAAGACTTCAGTAACACGAATGTATAATTTTGTTGTAAGAACACAGACATTCCATCACTTCTGAAATCATTACTCAAACATCAAACGAGGATTTTCAACATACAAAAATAACCAATTACTTCAGACCATACAACAGCCGCTCGTATGTCAGAAAAAAACCCAGTTTGAATTAATAAACAAAGGCCATCGCCATATGATGTATTGCCTACAGTGTAAGCAAAACTGTATTTCGTATGACAACGGTAACTTTGATAAATTACATATAAAGTCTCGAATAGACAATTAAACGAGTGAATTTGACAGTTTTGATAACGTATATATTACATAGACCACAGGAGACATGTTTCTAATGTAGAGTAATGGTTTGATAAATCACCATTGGTAGTTAAGTGATTACGTTACTGTATGGATGGTAATCGCTTGTAACTTTCATTCATAAGACTCATGTTAGACCAGAAGATTGCTAGTTAAAGACACGTCCTGATGTACAACAACAACCACAAGGAGAAACTCTCGTGTGTTAAGTTTCTGACCATCAACACACAAGTTCCTTAGTTTATATATAAACATTATGCTAACATGAGCCAAGTGTCCAGTCTTGTGAGCACGGAAGGTGCTGCCATCTACCCACACGAATGATCATCACCGATATCAACAAAGTTTCTCCTCCTGTTATCTAGTGGTCACCCTAACGACCCAATTACGAGGCTTATTAAGGCATCATTTATTGAAAACAATCATCACGAAGTCACTAGTACAGAGAGATGGTACGGTACGTAGTAGACTGACCAGAGGTTAACCACCCATACATTGTTGGAGAGAGTGTTGGGGAAGACGTTGGAGAGAGTGTTGGGGAAGACGTTGGAGAGAGTGTTGGGGAAGACGTTGGAGAGAGTGTTGGGGAAGACGTTGGGGAGAGTGTTGGGGAGGACTGGTAGGGAGAGGCTGAGGGAGAGGAGAGAGGCAAGGAAAGGGACGAGGTGAGAGCTTGTAAAGTTGATGGAGAGCAGGAGGAGGAGGAGCAGGTTGTGGGTTGATGAGGGCCAGGGGGAGAGGGAGTGAGAGTTGGGGTGAGAGACAAAGAGAGAGAGAGAGAGAGAGAGAGAGAGAGAGAGAGAGAGAGAGAGAGAGAGAGAGAGAGAGAGAGAGCTGGGACTGCATGGTACAGTAAGGTACAGTTAGGTGACTATAGAGCACCAGCGGTGATCCTTAGAATCGTGTGTAACATACATCTTTACTGTATATAACTGTACCACATTATGTACTTCCATATTGTCCCAGGCTTGTGTGTGTGTGTGTGTGTGTGTGTGTGTGTGTGTGTGTGTGTGTGAAGGTATTTTCATTTCTCACGTTCAATGGTATTGGCTCCCGAGTTATTTAGGTTTGGATGAGAACACATTAGATGTCACATTATCAGCACCACGAACAAAGGTTTGACGTAGTTTGTGTCTTAATGAACGAACGTCTTAATTGGTCAAATGTGTTGGTTGAGGAGGTGGTCGCTTTGTTCACTTCATGATATTGAGGAAAACGTGCCATGGTGTGGCTGTATTACCATCGCTTTGTTCATGATATGGAGGAAAACGTGTCATGGGTGGCTATATTACTATCGCTTTGTTCAATTCATGACAGTCTGCTGACAGTCTGCTGACAGTCTGCTGACAGTCTGCTGACAGTCTGCTGACAGTAAGGAGGATATACAATGATGATATCAGTATATGGGTGATAAATATCTACTTCTGTCTCATATTTTTTAGTTTGTTTATTTTAATGATGTCTCTGCTCAGGCATTGTACCGTCGTGTTCAAGGATCGTACCGTCGTGTTCAAGGGTCGCACCGTCGTGTTAAAGGATCGTACCGTCGTGCTCAAGGGTCGTACCGTCGTGTTCAAGGGTCGTACCGTCGTGTTCAAGGGTCGTACCGTCGTGTTCAAGGGTCGTACCGTCGTGTTCAAGGGTCGTACCGTCGTGTTCAAGAGTCGTACCGTCGTGTTCAAGGATCGTACCGTCGTGTTCAAGAGTTCCACATGACTATTGGGTCATCATCGACACAGACCAGTGACCATATTGCCTCCAGTAGGTTGTGTTCAGGTCAATACACTTCGTCTTTATCATCACAAGAGAAAGATGGTGATCACTGGGTCATCTTCCACAGCTCTTCTGAACACAGACGAACATAGATTTATCCTGGACTGATCCATCACGTAGACACAAGGTAGATCTAAGTAAACATGTATTTCGTATCTTAACATATATAATCAGTTTATCCCTCGTATGTTTACTATATCTTACGTTAATGATAATCTTTATCTCAGAATGTACAACACTGTCTCCTCTGTATCACATTAGAATGTAATTGCAGATATTCAGTCACAAATACAGACTTTCCTATTTATGATTTATACGACTATTTAAGCAATTACTTATTCGTTACTACTACTACTACTACTACTACTACTACTACTACTGGTACTACTACTTCTACTATATTTATAGTTAGCAACTAAAAAAGTCAATACACATGAGTAAATGATTTATCCATTATACCTGGCTGGCAGTGTGGAAAGCAATGGGCTGGTTGGCGATGGAGAATAATGGCTGGTTGACGTGTGAGTGATGGATTGTGGGATGAGCGTGGCAAATCTGGCTGTTATTGGCAGCAATAGTTAAGTGAGTGATCATGGCCGCTCAGGGCAAATAGGAAAGACTGAGGAATAGCTGGTTAATGCCCCCTCCCTCCCTCAACTGTGGCTTCCGTCCTTATGATGGGGTGACCCAGGGAAGAACTCTCACATATGTAATCTAAGCTTCATGAAATTTCATTCATTGATCTAATTTGCATAATTATGTGCACTGGACATTCTTGTTTCTACTAACCACATTATAAGTGTGGTGTAGCCAGCAGGCCACCATTATAAGTGTGGTGTAGCCAGCAGGCCACCATCATAAGTGTGGTGTAGCCAGCAGGCCACCATTATAAGTGTGGTGTAGCCAGCAGGCCACCATTATAAGTGTGGTGTAGCCAGCAGGCCACCATTATAAGTGTGGTGTGGCCAGCAGGCCACCATTATAAGTGTGGTGTAGCCAGCAGGCCACCATTATAAGTGTGGTGTAGCCAGCAGGCCACCATTATAAGTGTGGTGTAGCCAGCAGGCCACCATTATAAGTGTGGTGTGGCCAGCAGGCCACCATTATAAGTGTGGTGTGGCCAGCAGGTCACCATTATAAGTGTGGTGTAGCCAGCAGGCCACCATTATAAGTGTGGTGTAGCCAGCAGGCCACCATTATAAGTGTGGTGTGGCCAGCAGGCCACCATTATAAGTGTGGTGTAGCCAGCAGGCCACCATTATAAGTGTGGTGTGGCCAGCAGGCCACCATTATAAGTGTGGTGTGGCCAGCAGGCCACCATTATAAGTGTGGTGTGGCCAGCAGGCCACCATTATAAGTGTGGTGTGGCCAGCAGGCCACCATTATAAGTGTGGTGTAGCCAGCAGGCCACCATTATAAGTGTGGTGTGGCCAGCAGGCCACCATTATAAGCGTGGTGTAGCCAGCAGGCCACCATTATAAGTGTGGTGTGGCCAGCAGGCCACCATTATAAGTGTGGTGTAGCCAGCAGGCCACCATTATAAGTGTGGTGTGACCAGCAGGTTACCATTATAAGTGTGGTGTAGCCAGCAGGCCACCATTATAAGTGTGGTGTGGCCAGCAGGCCACCATTATAAGTGTGGTGTAGCCAGCAGGCCACCATTATAAGTGTGGTGTAGCCAGCAGGCCACCATTATAAGTGTGGTGTGGCCAGCAGGCCACCATTATAAGTGTGGTGTAGCCAGCAGGCCACCATTATAAGTGTGGTGTGACCAGCAGGTTACCATTATAAGTGTGGTGTAGCCAGCAGGCCACCATTATAAGTGTGGTGTGACCAGCAGGTTACCATTATAAGTGTGGTGTGACCAGCAGGTTACCATTATAAGTGTGGTGTAGCCAGCAGGTTAGGTATTGCCTGCTGGTGAAGTGCCACAACACCTCACTTGTTGGTTAGGTTAGCCACTGTGTTGCTATCTTTAGCGTATCTTCGTCATCCTGCCAGCTTTTGTTGCTATCTTGAGCGGCTGTTCGACAAGCCAAACGCTTTTCTGTGATCTTCCTCAATCAGGAAGTGGACATAACACGTCTGAATGGTTTTTATGGCA
Organism: Panulirus ornatus; assembly: GCF_036320965.1. Lineage (NCBI taxonomy): Eukaryota > Metazoa > Arthropoda > Malacostraca > Decapoda > Palinuridae > Panulirus > Panulirus ornatus. Next base: position 4,938,868 of record NC_092262.1, on the reverse strand, counting down.
ACTTCTTAACTAACTCACAATGTTTACTGTCCACACTCCAGCTGCTCACATTACAAGATACGCAGATATCTCTCACCCTCCATACACACGCTCTGACCTGTGTTTACCACCTCCTTTCCTCTCATACTCGTATGTATATATGTATGTATATATGTATGTATGTGTGTATGTATGTATGTATGTATGTATGTATGTGTGTATGTATATGTGGTGTCCTGATGTTGTCGGTAAGTTTGTGGTCAGTAAACCTGTAGTGTACATACACCAGACAGTAAACCTGTAGTGTACATACACCAGACAGTAAACCTGTAGTGTACATACACCAGACAGTAAACCTGTAGTGTACATACACCAGACAGTAAACCTGTAGTGTACATACACCAGACAGTAAACCTGTAGTGTACATACACCAGACAGTAAATAATAGTTACATATTTACAGGAACTTTATCTCTTGCTTTATCGAGCGTACGACCATGTGTCACCACATATGAATTCATGCTTTATTTAGACACTTACCTCTGCCCGTCCATGTTTCCCCAGCTATATTTAGCAGTCTCCCGCTGCGTTTTGGAGCGTCACTCTGTCAAGAGAGGGAGTTTTCCACGTTTTCTTTCCTTTGGGTTGACGGGCGCGGTGGCCGGAGTTACGTTTTCTGTGTGGTTTGGTTTGGATGGTTTGACTCCACAAATTACCATCTTAAGTGAACCTTCATGTGGCTCCATGATGTGTGGTTATGATGGGTTCATGTGTGGTGACACATATTGCTGGTCTGGTGACACATATTGCTGGTTGGTGACACATACTGCTGGTCTGGTGACACATATTGCTGGTTGGTGACACATATTGCTGGTCTGGTGACACATATTGCTGGTTGGTGACACATACTGCTGGTCTGGTGACACATATTGCTGGTTGGTGACACATATTGCTGGTCTGGTGACACATATTGCTGGTTGGTGACACATACTGCTGGTCTGGTGACACATATTGCTGGTCTGGAGACACTGAGGAACAATACATACCACCACACTACACCACTCACGTGTCATACACTAACACATGAATACCATCATACATCTTTCTATCATACAACACCCATACATTATACACCTCATACAGCAATCCATACACAGTATACTTCTCTCTGTAGACCAGCCAGGATATATCCAGTGTATCAGGCCGTTTGGGAAGAGCCAAACATACCAGGATATACCCCTCCATCATACCCGGATATACCCTCCATCATACCCGGATATGCCCCTCCATCATACCCGGATATACCCCTCCATCATACCCGGATATACCCCTCCATCATACCTGGGGATGATGTTAGCGGCAGGCGGCGGGAGGGACGGGGGGGGGGGGTGGGGGGGCCTGTGTTGGCCGTGTCATATTGGCCAGGATGAACCATGCTCTCGTTAGGCCAAACCTTGGCCCGCGATAATGGCCGAGAGAGAGAGAGAGAGAGAGAGAGAGAGAGAGAGAGAGAGAGAGAGAGAGAGAGAGAGAGAGAGAGAGAGAGAGAATTCTGAAATCTTCTATGTTGAGCACGGACGTGTGTGTGTGTGTGTGTGTGTGTGTGTGTGTGTGTGTGTATGTGTGTGTGTGTGTGTGTGTGTGTGTGTGTATGTGTGTGTGTGTGTGTCTGTGTGTGAAGACACTACCCGGTCCGCCACTTAAGCCAACAGTAAATAAGAAAAAGCAAAATAGATTTGGAATAAAAGGATAAACTTGCTATTTGTAGCTGAGCATCCAGACTCAGCGAAAACTGCTATATATAGCGGTACTGAGCCAGGGTGACACTACGTAGAGAAGTGAACGACCTAACCTTAGGTTTGTTATAGTTCTGGTAGTGTGGTAGTGTGGTAGTGTGGTAGTGTGGTAGTTGTGGTGGTAGTTGTGGTGGCAGTTGTGGTAGTTATGATGTGATGGCGGTCATTGTAATCTTGTGTCGTTAGGTTCTTATTAGAAGTATCATATCTCTCTCTCCTCTCACCATCTCTCTCACACAGTTACCTCTCACCATCTCTCTCACACAGTTACCTCTCACCATCTCTCTCACACAGTTACCTCTCACCATCTCTCTCACACAGTTACCTCTCACCATCTCTCTCACACAGTTACCTCTCACCATCTCTCTCACACAGTTACCTCTCACCATCTCTCTCACACAGTTACCTCTCACCATCTCTCTCACACAGTTACCTCTCACCATCTCTCTCACACAGTTACCTCTCACCATCTCTCTCACACAGTTACCTCTCACCATCTCTCTCACACAGTTACCTCTCACTTCCTCCTCTCTCCTCTCCCACACATGGCGGGACCATGGCTGCTCCGTATGTAGTTAACGATAATTTGTCTAGTTAAATTATCATGAGAAGTACATTATAATTATCTTGATAACTGTATAAGTGATAACTGTATAAGTGATAACTGTATAAGTGATAACTGTATAAGTGATAACTGTATAAGTGATAACTGTATAAGTGATAAAGGAATGAATCATTTCTGTTCATTGTGATCAAGATGATGTTCAATGACGTGTCTGTTTAACGATGAAGAACACGTCACGTTAACTCGTAATGTATAACTCGTTAACAAGGATTGTCTTTACGTAATTTTCATGATTGTATAAACGTGGTTGTGAGCTGTTGGGTCTGACCCCAGGCAGGTTGTGAGACGAAGAGTCGACCTCCTTACTGTGTGACCTGGTACTATGGTTAGTGTAGACCATCAAACACAGGTTAAACTGTTGACAACAAATTAGGTCGTAATGAATTGACTTTGTCATGTTATTCCTTCCCCCTTATTCATCATTCACTGGGCTGGAAATGAAAGGATTGTGTACAATATATACAACGGGTCGTATGTACAATATATACAACGGGTCGTATGTTCAATATATACGAGGGGTCGTATGTTCAATATATACAAGGGGTCGTATGTTCAATATATACGAGGGGTCGTATGTTCAATATGTACATATTGTACATCACTCTTGCTCAGTACACCACAGTAGACACGTACTTCCTCCTAACGATCAGTGTTGTAACAAGCAACCACTCCTGACCTATCTTGCCCTCACCTCACGCCAGCACGTGACCTGAGCCAGTGATTGCCACAATGCTACTGGTCATCCTCCTCAGGTCACAGGTCACGGGAAGTGTTCGCCTCAATCACGATCGCCAGTTTGAGGTCAACATGAAGGCAATAAATGGTAAAATAACTCAACTAAATGATCTGTTTAAGATGTAGGATAGAAAACATAGATACGTAAAGTCATACACTACACATACATACATACATACATACATACATACATACAGGAGGAGTGCATAATTACAGGAACATACTGACCTGACCTCTACTGGCTGTGCTGGAGACAAGATGGTGGAGATGACCTCTCCTGTATAGGACGTGTTCTAGATCATGTGACGTCAGGATTAACGATCATGTACGTAGGTCAGAGGTCATCATGACTGTACGTGGTGGTCACACTGAACCCATGACGGGGGCAGCACTGGTCAGGTCACACGTGACGGTCTGGCCACCCAGCTGTCCACAACACGTGGCACAAACACACGCACACAGGTCAAAGGTCAAGTTCTGAGAGTTGTGATCGAGATATATTTTCCCAGTTTATAACGAAATAACTGACTGTTTTCCCACAGTTTATAACGAAATAACTGACTGTTATCCCACAGTTTATAACGAAATAACTGACTTTTCCCAATTGTCAGTAAACTAAATAACTGACTGAAAAAGCCATGTGTATAGTGTTAGAGGTTGTGAGAGTAGGAGGTTGTGAGAGTAGGAGGTTGTGAGAGTAGGAGGTTGTGAGAGTAGGAGGTTGTGAGAGTAGGTTGTGCTTCGTTATGATCATGTGTGGGCGGGGGTGGGGAGGGAGGGGGAGGCAAGTGTATGACTTGGCCTGCTTGCTTGTCTCTATATTAGGATATCAGTCCGTCATATGGAGAGAGAGAGAGAGAGAGAGAGAGAGAGAGAGAGAGAGAGAGAGAGAGAGAGAGAGAGAGAGAGAGAGAGAGAGAGACGTCCATAATGTCAACCTAATCCATTCTCGTGTTATCCTGGCCAGGTATGGAGAACGAATCATCTCACAACACACATGACCCACCAGGAGGGCTGGGGTCCACACAGGTGAGGTGTTACCTGGTTAGGTTCGTCACACACTATGTCCTCCAGGTCCAGTAAGGTCCTGTGGCTGTGGACGTCAGGTAAGGTCCCACAGTAAGGTCTTGTGGCTGTGGACGCCAGGTAAGGTCCCACAGTAAGGTCCAGTAAGGTCCTGTGGCTGTGGACGTCAGATAAGGTCCCACAGTAAGGTCCAGTAAGGTTCTGTGGCTGTGGACGTCAGATAAGGTCCCACAGTAAGGTCCAGGAAGGTTCTGTGGCTGTGGACGCCAGGTAAGGTCCCACAGTAAGGTCCAGGAAGGTCTGAACATTGTACCTGGAGCGCAGGAAGTATAATTTCTAACGGCGATAATTGCTGGAGCTGGAGAGAGATTTTTTTGAGGGAAATTATAAAGTTAGTTGACGTTTGGTAAAGACCAAGTTAACACTGCCTTCAACAACCACTTGAACCTTACTGAAGGCCTGGCCAACACTGCCTTCAACAACCACTTGAACCTTACTGAAGGCCTGGCCAACACTGCCTTCAACAACCACTTGAACCTTACTGAAGGTCTGGCCAACACTGCCTTCAACAACCACTTGAACCTTACTGAAGGTCTGGCCAACACTGCCTTCAATAACCACTTGAACCTTACTGAAGGTCTGGCCAACACTGCCTTCAACAAGCACTTGAAGAATATTTCTGATCGGAGAAATTTGCATATAGAAAATGGGATAAAGAACTTGTGTGAAAGCTGGATAATTTGTGTGAAAAGTTTGGGTTGTTGTTGTTACGAAAAATATAGAAATTGTACAGAAAAGTTTGATGAAAAAATGTGTCAGGAAGCAAATAATTTGGTTAATTCAGGTGAAAGAAAGAATGTATTCAGAACTGGTCAGAAACTGTGTTGTGTAACCTTCTCACGAGAGTTTATTGAGTCAACATTACTAAGATCAATAACATAATACAACAAACACTTCAGTCGTCAACATCATCTTGTACAAGTGTTGTGAACTGTTGTGTGTGTGTGGGGGGGGGGCGAGGGGGGGTTACAGAATCATGTGTTACAAAACAGTTAACAGACCCGGAGTTACAGAGTAACCTAAGCTTATGGTACAGATGTTCTGCCAAGTATAATGATATGCTCGTGAGAATGTATATTAGTGGAAGAGAAGAGAGAGGCATTTGGACGATTTTTGTAGGGAAATAATGCAAATGAGTGGGAGATGTATAAAAGAAAGAGGCAGGAGGTCAAGAGAAAGGTGCAAGAGTTGAAAAAGAGGGCAAATGAGAGTTGGGGTGAGAGAGTGGAGGGAAGTGGTGTTAGATAGTGGAGGGAAGTGGAGGGAAGTGGTGGTTAGATAGTGGAGGAAGTGGTGGTTAGATAGTGGAGGGAGTGGTGGTTAGATAGTGGAGGAAGTGGTGGTTAGATAGTGGAGGGAAGTGTGGTTAGATAGTGGAGGGAAGTGTGGTTAGATAGTGGAGGAAGTGGTGGTTAGATAGTGGAGGGAAGTGTGGTTAGATAGTGGAGGGAGTGGTGGTTAGATAGTGGAGGGAGTGGTGGTTAGATAGTGGAGGGAAGTGGAGGGAAGTGTGGTTAGATAGTGGAGGGAAGTGGAGGGAAGTGGAGGGAAGTGGAGGGAAGTGGTGGTTAGATAGTGGAGGGAAGTGTGGTTAGATAGTGGAGGGAAGTGGTGGTTAGATAGTGGAGGAAGTGGTGGTTAGATAGTGGAGGGAAGTGTGGTTAGATAGTGGAGGAAGTGGTGGTTAGATAGTGGAGGGAGTGGTGGTTAGATAGTGGAGGGAAGTGGTGGTTAGATAGTGGAGGAAGTGGTGGTTAGATAGTGGAGGGAGTGGTGGTTAGATAGTGGAGGAAGTGGTGGTTAGATAGTGGAGGAAGTGGTGGTTAGATCGTGGAGGGGAAGTGGTGTTAGATAGTGGAGGAAGTGGTGGTTAGATAGTGGAGGGAAGTGTGGTTAGATAGTGGAGGAAGTGGTGGTTAGATAGTGGAGGAAGTGGTGGTTAGATAGTGGAGGGAAGTGTGGTTAGATAGTGGAGGGAAGTGTGGTTAGATAGTGGAGGGAAGTGTGGTTAGATAGTGGAGGGAAGTGTGGTTAGATAGTGGAGGGAGTGGTGGTTAGATAGTGGAGGGAAGTGTGGTTAGATAGTGGAGGGAAGTGTGGTTAGATAGTGGAGGAAGTGGTGGTTAGATAGTGGAGGGAAGTGTGGTTAGATAGTGGAGGGAAGTGGAGGGAAGTGGTGGTTAGATAGTGGAGGGAAGTGTGGTTAGATAGTGGAGGAAGTGGTGGTTAGATAGTGGAGGGAAGTGTGGTTAGATAGTGGAGGAAGTGGTGGTTAGATCGTGGAGGGGAAGTGGTGGTTAGATAGTGGAGGGAAGTGGAGGGAAGTGTGGTTAGATAGTGGAGGGAAGTGTGGTTAGATAGTGGAGGGAAGTGGTGGTAGATAGTGGAGGGAAGTGGAGGGAAGTGGAGGGAAGTGGAGGGAAGTGGAGGGAAGTGGAGGGAAGTGGAGGGAAGTGGAGGGAAGTGTGGTTAGATAGTGGAGGGAGTGGTGGTTAGATAGTGGAGGAAGTGGTGGTTAGATAGTGGAGGGAAGTGTGGTTAGATAGTGGAGGGAAGTGGAGGGAAGTGGAGGGAAGTGGAGGGAAGTGGTGGTAGATAGTGGAGGGAAGTGGTGGTTAGATAGTGGAGGGAGTGGTGGTTAGATAGTGGAGGGAAGTGTGGTTAGATAGTGGAGGGAAGTGGTGGTAGATAGTGGAGGGAGTGGTGGTTAGATAGTGGAGGGAGTGGTGGTTAGATAGTGGAGGAAGTGGTGGTTAGATAGTGGAGGGAAGTGTGGTTAGATAGTGGAGGGAAGTGTGGTTAGATAGTGGAGGGAAGTGGAGGGAAGTGGTGGTTAGATAGTGGAGGGAAGTGGAGGGAAGTGGTGTTAGATAGTGGAGGGAGTGGTGGTTAGATAGTGGAGGGAGTGGTGGTTAGATAGTGGAGGGAAGTGTGGTTAGATAGTGGAGGGAAGTGTGGTTAGATAGTGGAGGGAAGTGGTGGTTAGATAGTGGAGGGAAGTGGAGGGAAGTGGTGGTTAGATAGTGGAGGAAGTGGTGGTTAGATCGTGGAGGGGAAGTGGTGGTAGATAGTGGAGGGAGTGGTGGTTAGATAGTGGAGGGAAGTGTGGTTAGATAGTGGAGGGAAGTGGAGGGAAGTGGTGTTAGATAGTGGAGGAAGTGGTGGTTAGATAGTGGAGGAAGTGGTGGTTAGATAGTGGAGGAAGTGGTGGTTAGATCGTGGAGGGGAAGTGGTGGTTAGATAGTGGAGGAAGTGGTGGTTAGATAGTGGAGGGAAGTGGAGGGAAGTGGTGTTAGATAGTGGAGGGAAGTGTGGTTAGATAGTGGAGGGAAGTGTGGTTAGATAGTGGAGGGAAGTGGAGGGAAGTGTGGTTAGATAGTGGAGGGAAGTGGTGGTTAGATAGTGGAGGGAAGTGGTGGTTAGATAGTGGAGGGAAGTGGTGGTTAGATAGTGGAGGGAAGTGGTGGTTAGATAGTGGAGGGAAGTGGTGGTTAGATAGTGGAGGGAAGTGGAGGGAAGTGGTGGTTAGATAGTGGAGGAAGTGGTGGTTAGATAGTGGAGGGAAGTGGAGGGAAGTGGAGGGAAGTGTGGTTAGATAGTGGAGGGAAGTGGAGGGAAGTGGTGGTTAGATAGTGGAGGGAAGTGTGGTTAGATAGTGGAGGGAAGTGGAGGGAAGTGGAGGGAAGTGGTGGTTAGATAGTGGAGGAAGTGGTGGTTAGATAGTGGAGGAAGTGGTGGTTAGATAGTGGAGGGAAGTGGAGGGAAGTGGAGGGAAGTGGAGGGAAGTGGTGGTTAGATAGTGGAGGGAAGTGGAGGGAAGTGGAGGGAAGTGGTGGTAGATAGTGGAGGGAGTGGTGGTTAGATAGTGGAGGAAGTGGTGGTTAGATAGTGGAGGGAAGTGGTGTTAGATAGTGGAGGAAGTGGTGGTTAGATCGTGGAGGGGAAGTGGTGGTTAGATAGTGGAGGGAAGTGGAGGGAAGTGGAGGGAAGTGGTGTTAGATAGTGGAGGGAAGTGGTGGTTAGATAGTGGAGGGAAGTGGAGGGAAGTGGAGGGAAGTGGAGGGAAGTGGTGGTTAGATAGTGGAGGGAAGTGTGGTTAGATAGTGGAGGAAGTGGTGGTTAGATAGTGGAGGAAGTGGTGGTTAGATAGTGGAGGAAGTGGTGGTTAGATAGTGGAGGGAAGTGTGGTTAGATAGTGGAGGGAAGTGGTGTTAGATAGTGGAGGGAAGTGGAGGGAAGTGGAGGGAAGTGGTGGTAGATAGTGGAGGGAAGTGGAGGGAAGTGGTGGTTAGATAGTGGAGGGAAGTGGAGGGAAGTGGAGGGAAGTGGAGGGAAGTGTGGTTAGATAGTGGAGGGAAGTGGAGGGAAGTGTGGTTAGATAGTGGAGGAAGTGGTGGTTAGATAGTGGAGGAAGTGGTGGTTAGATAGTGGAGGAAGTGGTGGTTAGATAGTGGAGGGAAGTGGAGGGAAGTGGAGGGAAGTGGTGTTAGATAGTGGAGGGAAGTGGAGGGAAGTGGTGGTTAGATAGTGGAGGAAGTGGTGGTTAGATAGTGGAGGGAAGTGTGGTTAGATAGTGGAGGGAAGTGTGGTTAGATAGTGGAGGGAAGTGTGGTTAGATAGTGGAGGGAAGTGTGGTTAGATAGTGGAGGGAAGTGTGGTTAGATAGTGGAGGGAAGTGGTGGTTAGATCGTGGAGGGAAGTGGTGGTTAGATAGTGGAGGGAAGTGGTGGTTAGATAGTGGAGGGAAGTGGTGGTTAGATAGTGGAGGGAAGTGGTGGTTAGATAGTGGAGGGAAGTGGTGGTTAGATAGTGGAGGGAAGTGGTGGTTAGATAGTGGAGGAAGGGGTGTTAGATAGTGGAGGGAAGTGGTGGTTAGATAGTGGAGGGAAGTGGTGGTTAGATAGTGGAGGGAAGTGGTGGTTAGATGCACATGGTAACTAGCAGGTTGTTCATTATATACCGTACACAATATCTTGATACATTAACTGTGTTCATCAGAAATTTTCCTCTTCCGTTGTATATTGACAACATATCTACAACTCAAATGTTATTGATGAACATTATGAAATGTTATTGATGAACATTATGAAATGCTATTGATGAACATTATGAAATGTTATTGATGAACATTATGAAATGTTATTGATGAACATTATGAAATGTTATTGATGAACATTATGAAATGTTATTGATGAACATTATGAAATGTTATTGATGAACATTATGAAATGCTATTGATGAACATTATGAAATGTTATTGGTGAACATTATGAAATGTTATTGATGAACATTATGAAATGTTATTGATGAACATTATGAAATGTTATTGATGAACATTATGAAATGTTATTGATGAACATTATGAAATGTTATTGATGAACATTATGAAATGTTATTGATGAACATTATGAAATGTTATTGATGAACATTATGAAATGTTATTGATGAACATTATGAAATGTTATTGATGAACATTATGAAATGTTATTGATGAACATTATGAAATGTTATTGATGAACATTATGAAATGTTATTGATGAACATTATGAAATGTTATTGATGAACATTACGAAATGTTATTGATGAACATTATGAAATGTTATTGATGAACATTATGAAATGTTATTGATGAACATTATGAAATGTTATTGATGAACATTATGAAATGTTATTGATGAACATTATGAAATGTTATTGATGAACATTATGAAATGTTATTGATGAACATTATGAAATGTTATTGATGAACATTACGAAATGTTATTGATGAACATTATGAAATGTTATTGATGAACATTACGAAATGTTATTGATGAACATTATGAAATGTTATTGATGAACATTACGAAATGTTATTGATGAACATTATGAAATGTTATTGATGAACATTATGAAATGTTATTGATGAACATTATGAAATGTTATTGATGAACATTATGAAATGTTATTGATGAACATTACGAAATGTTATTGATGAACATTATGAAATGTTATTGATGAACATTATGAAATGTTATTGATGAACATTATGAAATGTTATTGATGAACATTATGAAATGAAACTATTTATGTTGATCTTATGGTTGTAGGCGGCACCAGTCACATGCCACTAGCAGAGTTGTGATGGGCCATTTACCATTGTGAATTTTGCCATTAAACCAACTTTTTAGGTTCCTAGTTTTGCTGAAGTGGAGTTAGGAGTTGCTGGTGAAGTTACGGTTGTGTGTGTGTGTGTGTGTGTGTGTGTGTGTGTCTGTGTGTAGATCATGTGTGTTGTAGTTACTACAAGCACTTATTACAAGCACCTGAGATGTCTCATACCCTGGTTCCCACTGTGGGTTAACATGTCCTTCAGTTATCATTCATCTCTCGTCCACACACACACACACACACACACACACACACACACACACACACACAGACCAGCATGTGAGAGAGAGCAGCTGGCTCGGTATAACCCTCCCTGACCAGCTGGCATCATCAGGTGACAGGTGGAGTTCATAAGTGCTCTGGGATCGTCAGCTGGAGCCAGGAGGTTAAGCAGGTCGTCCACAGACCCAGGTTAACAAGGGCCAATGGGAGTGTGCACTGTCGCTTGCTGGTGTGGGGACGTGGGTTCGTGCCTCGGTGATGATGAGGGGCAGAAGCTGGGTCCGGGGAGAGTGCTGGGGAGAGGGGCAGAGTGCTGGGGAGAGGGGAAGAGTGCTGGGGAGAGGGGGAGAGTGCTGGGGAGAGGGGCAGAGTGCTGGGGAGAGGGGGAGAGTGCTGGGGAGAGGGGAAGAGTGCTGGAGAGAGGGGGAGAGTGCTTGTAGTGTACTGGGAGAGGGTACAGTGATGTTGATCACAGGGTCGGCGAAGGTGTGGTGATGACCTGTGTGTGTGGGACGGGTCGTGCCAGTGTGGAGGGACGTGTGATCCCACTGGGACTCCCAGGATGGTTCCTGATCATCCACTATGTGGATGAGGTCCTGCAGGTGGAGGATGTGGAGTTCCTCGTACCCACTCCACAGGTGAGGGGCTTCCACCGGTGATCTGGTGGTCGGGTTATGCCAGATGGACTCGGTTATGTTGGGTCGTAGCCTCGTTAAAGAGGGTTTAAGGTCGTTTAGTAAGTTAGTTAACGACTCAAACTACCACCGTAAGCCACATATGTAAATCATGATGTGTCTTATGTAGTGAAACTCTCCCACAGCTGTAGAATATCTGGTGTGGGTCATTATAGTCAACTTTTCTCATTTGACTTTCATGCAAATTGTAGTTTTATAAACAAGGAACAAACATGTTACATCTATACTGTTATTTGCATATTTCATACAACTTAACTTTAATGTTACATGGTGAACAGCTGTGTGTGTGTGTGTGTGTGTGTGTGTGTGTGTGTGTGTGTGTGTGTGTGTGTGTGTGTGTGTGTGTGTGTGGGGTTCCATGTTCCTTCTTGTCATGATAAATTCACGAAGTAGAGATAACATTACAGTTGACAGCTTGGCATAAGTGTCAGTAGAGTACGTGTTTGTAAGTGCGTCATGACCTTTGGTCGTAGATAAGGTCATGAGGAAGATGAGGTGGTCATAGATAAGGTCATGAGGAAGATGAGGTGGTCATAACATGAACAAAATAGGAGGAAGAGGCCGTCATGAGGAAGAAAAGAGAAAGTCATGAGGAAGAAAATGTCATGAGGGACCATTTGATGAAGTCACGTACAAACCCACAAATCAGGAAGGATAGAATATATCACACGAGAGAGACACCACGAGATCTCTCTCCTGCAGCTGCGAGACCGCTGGTGTCTCGCACCGAGATATATGTAAGGTCTCGCACTCCCAACCTCCGTCCGGCAATCATGTTAGATTGTCATCCTACGAGAGATCTTGACCCTGCAAACTGCCCTCCGGAGAAGTGCCTTCCACGAGCGAGAACCACGACACGAGACCTGGTCTCGTACACAGAGAGAGAGAGAGAGAGAGAGAGAGAGAGAGAGAGAGAGAGAGAGAGAGAGAGAGAGAGAGAGAGAAGCGTTCTCTCTACGAGATCTTAGCGAAAGGAAGAGAGATAGCGCGTAGGGTTGAACGCTCACCGCACGAGTCGCGAGATGCCTGACAATGATAATAATGACCCCGTCCCCCCGGGTTCACCTGGTCCACGAGCAGAGAAGACTTGTAACCGTGACTTTACTTACGTCATGCATAGTTCAGACTATTATTGGTAGTTTCTAAAATAGTTTCATCCAGTGGCAAACACTGGAAAAACTGCTGCTTCCTCACACAACATAGGACCAGGTAGAGTACCTTCTCCAGGTCACACACAGACCAGGTAGAGTACCTTCTCCAGGTCACACACAGACCAGGTAGAGTACCTTCTCCAGGTCACACACAGACCAGGTAGAGTACCTTCTCCAGGTCACACACAGACCAGGTAGAGTAGGTCATATGGACATCAAACTACACTTCTGTGATAAGATAATGACCAGGAAGACTAACCCAGGTCACAGACCAGGGCCACTACCTTCCCAGGTCACATACAGACCAGGAAAAGTACAGTTTCTGGGTCATATCAGAAGTGCTATAACCTCACTTGTCTAGCAGCGTCCAGACAGGTGTGAGTATAATTAAGAAATAAATGATCTTGGAGGATAACATAATAAAGAATTATTTATCATCATAAATATAATAAAATGTAAATCATCCATGATTTAAAAAGAATGAGGAAAGAATGTTTTTCGATCCACAGTAAACAAGATATTGATATTTGTTTACTTACAGAAGTTTAGTAATAAAATGCAAATTTTGTTAGATCGCTGAGAGAAATTAAGGTTCTAATTACTTACGTAACTTCTTAATTACACAAATAAACACAGGAGTTCCGGCAGAGCTTGGAAGGTACACAAGAGAAGGCAAGATATGGAATCTTATATAGGAAAACAAACGCCCTAACACAAGACTTCTCTCACTTTCCTCTCACAATATACTCTGCTGGACTTACGAGTTATTATATCTACAACCACAACACCGACCAGCGAAAATATTATAATATTGCTCGATCGTCACAAAGATTACCAAGACATCATCAACTGAGACAGACAATCTAAGTTGATAAGCTCCCAGTGACCTTGACCCCACATGACCCCAGAGGCCACAGTTAACAAGGCCAGACCCTCACAAGCTCCGCCAGCATTAATCACCCTAAATCCAGGCGACTAATAACTATCCATTAATGGGTCAGGCTGGTTATGTGGGTCGAAGGTGAGGGTTAAGACACCAGTGTCACTAATGACCCAATTTGCTCTGGTAACGAACTGGTCACGAACAAGTGTGTTGTGAACAAGTAAACCATCGTACTGCTGCTCTGGTGTTCACTGTGGCTGGATAATGTTATCACTTCACATATCTTCCTCATGAACATATGTATATGTTCTTCATGTCTGTAGACGTGAGTGATTGTGTCAGTATACATATACATATGTATTAATGCTTCTACATCAATTGTGTATGTTTGGGAAAATATCATTTCCAACATTTGAAGAAAAATTTTGTACCTGTGCATAAATATTTTTTTCAATATAGGTAATGGACGAACTGTTTACTTTCTATATAAATAAGATATGAAAGCAATGTTTTACGTGGTCTGTGGTGTGATGGTCTTCCAGCAATGTGTTACGTGGTCTGTGGTGTGATGGTCTTCCAGCAATGTGTTACGTGGTCTGTGGTGTGATGGTCTTCCAGCAATGTGTTACGTGGTCTGTGGTGTGATGGTCTTCCAGCAATGTGTTACGTGGTCTGTGGTGTGATGGTCTTCCAGCAATGTGTTACGTGGTCTATGGTGTGATGGTCTTCCAGCAATGTGCTACGTGGTCTGTGGTGTGATGGTCTTCCAGCAATGTGTTACGTGGTCTGTGGTGTGACGGTCTTCCAGCAATGTGTTACGTGGTCTGTGGTGTGATGGTCTTCCAGCAATGTGTTACGTGGTCTGTGGTGTGATGGTCTTCCAGCAATGTGTTACGTGGTCTGTGGTGTGATGGTCTTCCAGCAATGTGTTACGTGGTCTGTGGTGTAATGGTCTTCCAGCAATGTGTTACTCTATCAGCTGACTACCACAGCTACAACTGGTGATGCGGATTCTACAACAACTTCTACAACTATTCCTACCTACAACACGAACAGATATTACTTGTAATTAACAATGTATTCATGATAATGATAATCATATCATCAGTTGTTGTTGTGATAATTAATGATAATAATGCTAACGATAGCAGCATCATAACAAGCAACACAAGCATTATAACAAGCAACACAAGCATTATAACAAGCAACACAAGCATTATAACAAGCAACACAAGCATTATAACAAGCAACACAAGCATCATAACAAGCAACACAAGCATTATAACAAGCAACACAAGCATTATAACAAGCAACACAAGCATTATAACAAGCAACACAAGCATTATAACAAGCAACACAAGCATTATAACAAGCAACACAAGCATTATAACAAGCAACACAAGCATTATAACAAGCAACACAAGCATTATAACAAGCAACACAAGCATTATAACAAGCAACACAAGCATTATAACAAGCAACACAAGCATTATAACAAGCAACACAAGCATTATAACAAGGAACACAAGCATTATAACAAGCAACACAAGCATTATAACAAGGAACACAAGCATTATAACAAGCAACACAAGCATTATAACAAGCAACACAAGCATTATAACAAGGAACACAAGCATTATAACAAGCAACACAAGCATTATAACAAGGAACACAAGCATTATAACAAGCAACACAAGCATTATAACAAGGAACACAAGCATTATAACAAGCAACACAAGCATTATAACAAGGAACACAAGCATTATAACAAGCAACACAAGCATTATAACAAGGAACACAAGCATTATAACAAGAACACAAGCATTATAACAAGCAACACAAGCATTATAACAAGGAACACAAGCATTATAACAAGCAACACAAGCATTATAACAAGCAACACAAGCATTATAACAAGCAACACAAGCATTATAACAAGGAACACAAGCATTATAACAAGCAACACAAGCATTATAACAAGGAACACAAGCATTATAACAAGCAACACAAGCATTATAACAAGCAACACAAGCATTATAACAAGCAACACAAGCATTATAACAAGGAACACAAGCATTATAACAAGCAACACAAGCATTATAACAAGCAACACAAGCATTATAACAAGCAACACAAGTGGAAACAAAAGTTGTACGAGTTTCAGAGACCATGTTAGACCTGTTAGGAGCAGCTTCTTGTCCCTGTGGTAACATTAAGGTTCAGAATAATAGCAGAACTAGTGTTGAAAAAACCCATAAAAGCCAGGAAGATGACCACCTCCTACCCCCCCCAGCTGGTATATAGCTATGTTGCCCCAAGTGTGAGGCAAGAGCTGTGTTCGGTCTTCTGTTGTGGAAGATGTTGGGTCTTACGCGCCCAGCACAACTGTGTGGCAGACTCAGTGGTAGCCGGATATCATACATCATGCTTGATGAAGGCAGAAGTTAAGATATCAACTGGAGGTCTTATCATGCACCATGCTTGATGAAGGAAGAAGTTAAGATATCAACTGGAGGTCTTATCATGCACCATGCTTGATGAAGGAAGAAGTTAAGATATCAACTGGAGGTCTTATCATACACCATGCTTGATGAAGGCAGAAGTTAAGATATCAACTGGAGGTCTTATCATACACCATGCTTGATGAAGGCAGAAGTTAAGATATCAACTGGAGGTCTTATCATACACCATGCTTGATGAAGGCAGAAGTTAAGATATCAACTGGAGGTCTTATCATACACCATGCTTGATGAAGGCAGAAGTTAAGATATCAACTGGAGGTCTTATCATACACCATGCTTGATGAAGGCAGAAGTTAAGATATCAACTGGAGGTCTTATCATACACCATGCTTGATGAAGGCAGAAGTTAAGATATCAACTGGAGGTCTTATCATACACCATGCTTGATGAAGGCAGAAGTTAAGATATCAACTGGAGGTCTTATCATACACCATGCTTGATGAAGGTAGAAGTTAAGATATCAACTGGAGGTCTTATCATACACCATGCTTGATGAAGGAAGAAGTTAAGATATCAACTGGAGGTCTTATCATACACCATGCTTGATGAAGGAAGAAGTTAAGATATCAACTGGAGGTCTTATCATACACCATGCTTGATGAAGGCATGTTCAGGTGAGACATATAATCAAGAAAGACAAATTACAGAAGATGTTGCTTGACCTTATGCAAAGTTACGGAAATCATGTTTGTAATAGGAGAACATAAGTTACTGGTCAAGGTAATAGTTAGATATAATAAAGATAATATTCTCTGAATGGAAATAAATATTATGGAAATAAGGAAGGTCAGGGTTCAGTCTGGACGTGAAGTGACCTTTTCTGACCTCGAACGAAAGACGTGTTTACAACGTGTTTAAAACCAAAGTTCCGAGAAGATGAGACAAAAATTGGTGCTCACTTTCATGTGTTTCACCTTCAGGATCATGTGTGTTTCACCTTCATGATCATGAGTGTTTCACCTTCATGATCATGAGTGTTTCACCTTCATGATCATGTGTGTTTCACCTTCAGGATCATGAGTGTTTCACCTTCAGGATCATGAGTGTTTCACCTTCAGGATCATGAGTGTTTCACCTTCATGATCATGAGTGTTTCACCTTCAGGATCATGAGTGTTTCACCTTCAGGATCATGAGTGTTTCACCTTCAGGATCATGAGTGTTTCACCTTCATGATCATGAGTGTTTCACCTTCAGGATCATGAGTGTTTCACCTTCAGGATCATGAGTGTTTCACCTTCAGGATCATGAGTGTTTCACCTTCAGGATCATGAGTGTTTCACCTTCAGGATCATGAGTGTTTCACCTTCAGGATCATGAGTGTTTCACCTTCAGGATCATGAGTGTTTCACCTTCAGGATCATGAGTGTTTCACCTTCAGGATCATGAGTGTTTCACCTTCAGGATCATGAGTGTTTCACCTTCAGGATCATGAGTGTTTCACCTTCAGGATCATGAGTGTTTCACCTTCAGGATCATGAGTGTTTCACCTTCAGGATCATGAGTGTTTCACCTTCAGGATCATGAGTGTTTCACCTTCAGGATCATGAGTGTTTCACCTTCAGGATCATGAGTGTTTCACCTTCAGGATCATGAGTGTTTCACCTTCAGGATCATGAGTGTTTCACCTTCAGGATCATGAGTGTTTCACCTTCAGGATCATGAGTGTTTCACCTTCAGGATCATGAGTGTTTCACCTTCAGGATCATGAGTGTTTCACCTTCAGGATCATGAGTGTTTCACCTTCAGGATCATGAGTGTTTCACCTTCAGGATCATGAGTGTTTCACCTTCAGGATCATGAGTGTTTCACCTTCAGGATCATGAGTGTTTCACCTTCAGGATCATGAGTGTTTCACCTTCAGGATCATGAGTGTTTCAGGAACGTCTTATTTTTGTTCTTTATCTTGTTGTTGTTGTTGTTGTTGTTGTTGTTGATTCAAGGTGACGCATGACCTTGTTTCATTCACATCATTTTCCCTCACACATCGTCACGTCACTAAGATAACTGGTCATGTTGTAGTCAAGGTCACATCAGAAGTGATATTCTTCATGTGGTTTTCATCATCCCAGAACACATGATCTTTCCTCACATCTCCCAGGTCTTCACTATATCTGTTGGTGTTATCTTGCTTTGATTTTTATCATCTCAGTCTTAAGTAAATGTCTGACTCTTAAGCAGACTCTCAGTTTACTTATACTTTCCTGTGTGTGGTACAATTATGATCACTGAGATGGTATAATTCATCATGATTATGAATGATGTTAGCAGTAGGTAAACATCTCTTGATTACCAAGACATATATAATTGCATCAGAATTTCTATCGTCGTATAATGACAATGATTAGGTCAAGGTATGCAAATTATCTTGGCTTAATGAATCAATTGTCGTTAACGTAATGTTCCCTGAACCATCTGTGTCTTTTTGTTCCTCATGTACCTCAGTAATTGTCTTAACCACGAAGATTATCATATAATGATCCCATGGGTTGAGTCTCTCATCATTAGTATAATCACATGTAATCACATAATCCACTTTCTTCAATCCCACATTGATATAATGATTAATGACATAATCCATCATGTTTCGTTATCAGTATAATGACAGACAAGTTCACATTATTGATCATCTTCATCATTATATCTCACAACATCACAAGGAAGACATGTTGCTCTGGTTGTGTTGTTCATTCTATTTGTCATCCTCACAACAACACAACACACTTACTTCACATGAGAGCGAATATCTCGAGACTTCGTACCTCAAAACTCATAGACTCCATTTTCACTCTGGTCTTTTCACGAACTTTATGAAGTCAAAGGTCAAACAGCCATTATCCTTCGCTGAGCCACATTATCTGTGTATCATCTGGGCTCCATGATTACCTACGTGTTGTGAACAAGTGTCTCACGTAAGGTTATCCCGTCCTCCACAACCTGGGACTCATGTTTCATCTAGTCTTATTTTCCTCTCTAACAACTAACAACAGAGGCATTATAACCTAACCTAACCTAACAAGAGAGGCATTACATCATTTCTAGGTCACCTAAGCTAACAAGAGAGGCATTACATCATTTCTAGGTCACCTAAGCTAACAATCAGTTGGTATGTGTTGTGGTATATTAATACCCTGAGACCCACGTATCATAACAAGGTTGTAGATGACCACAACTGTACATGTCTCCCTCAGTGTTCCCTTATATTTCCCTGGTTGTTGTTGTGGCGTCACTCACTGCTACATCACCTTGATAAATATTGGCACAAAGTTATTTCTAGTTTCGACGATGCAGGACGCGATCTCTGGCAGTTTTTACCTTTTCTAGTTATCATTCTAATCATATAATCCGTCGTGTCCAATCCCATATCATTAGCCTAGTCGCAGGCCTTTATCACACAATCCTGTGTGTTTATTCCCTTATAATCCTCATGTTATATCGAGGGGTCAGAGGGGGTCTGTCTGGTGATGGTCTGCGCAACAGAAATATTAGTGCAACGCTGACAGTTGCTGGGGGAGGAAGTGCATAACTTTAATATCTTTCTGTACGTTTATATCTTGATTTATCTACCATTTTCCTCCACCTGTCCATAGTTATGTTTATAATTCTATCATTTACACTGCATCTATGTTACCCAGTATAGCTTACGTCGCCCCAACACTGAAGGATAACGCAAGGTCGTCAGTGTTCACATACAGTTTGTTTGTATAAACATTTCACCATCAACACATCCATCATCCAGGTACACAACTGGACCTTCCCTGCGTCGCTGTAGGTTCTCTCTGGATCGTGTTGAATCCAAAGATTTTTTTCTCTCTCTTCCAAACTCTTGCGTCCATGGTGGTCGTGACGTATCATGGGGTTTAACACGAGCGAGTCAATCTTCAACACACATAATCAAGTCAAATAATATTGCTGGACATTATTGCTAGGTCATAAGACGTAGGTTATTTTTTTTGGCATTCATCGACAACAATTTTTTTTTCTGATGATCCTTATTATTCTAGATATGTTGGTCTGAGTATTATGTAACCTCAGGCAAGGTTGATGTACCACACTGGGATGACATGGTCCTGTACCACACCAGGGTACTATATAGTAACTCTCACAGCTAACTATGTATAGACACCAATATCATTAGTAAACTTCAAATGACACAATAATATTTGATCATCATTATTGTACAGCACAATTATGTCTGGCAGACCCAATTATGATGCCTATCTTATGTTTATAATCTGTCTTGCTCTGTAATCTTGAAGTAGGCAAACTTTTACGCCTACAATCGTCTATATTCCTCTGTGAACTTCCTACAATGGATCTCTCCAAATGACCCAACTTTTTGGTCAAAAATACAGTTAATGAGCTCTGGCATCTGCCGACTCAGTGCTTCAAAGTTGTCAAAAGTTGGCCGCGAATTCGGTCAAATTAGACCACGATTTCTCAGAATTATCAGACTTTCAGACGTTTCCAGTTAAACCTGGAAATGATTTTCTGGCAAAGGCAGTTTTGCTTAGACTTGACACACAGTATCTCTCTCCTCCTCGTTGTCCCGATCAGACGCTGGTCTTCAACCATGAAGAAGTCTTTCCAAGCTGTGATTCTCATTCCTCTGACTGCCCCACATTCTTCCAGGAGATCCAAACCTTTCCAGGCACAATGTCACACTTCACAGGAAGCTGGAAGTGTCTTCCAGGAAATTCTCAGCATAACGAAATGGACTGGAACTCGTCCTGTGCGGTTCGTGCGTCATTTTACGAGGAAAGATAAATGGTTCTGAAGTATTCCTCGATGGATTTAGAGCTCTCTCTCTCCCCCCTCTCTCTCTCTCTCTCTCTCTCTCTCTCTCTCTCTCTCTCTCTCTCTCTCTCTCTAAAGATAATCGCGTCTTCTGGCAACTCTTCCAAACATCTTTGACGTGGAATTTCACGAAGTCGTTCACCATGCGCCATGATGCATCCCACGGTAAGATGTGGCTACTGTACGTATGGCAGGTTAGTGACTGGTGACTTACCCATGCTGCAGTGACTGGTGACTTACCCATGCTGCAGTGACTGGTGACTTACCCATGGTGCAGTGACTGTTGACTTACCCATGGTGCAGTGACTAGTGGCTTACCCATGCTGCAGTGACTGATGATATTTGTGTTAAGTTGACCTCAACTTACCTTGCCTCACGAGCATAATGAGGGTGGAGGTCGTCTTGCCTCACGAGCATAATGAGGGTGGAGGTCGTCTTGCCTCACGAGCATAATGAGGGTGGAGGTCGTCTTGCCTCACGAGCATAATGAGGGTGGAGGTCGTCTTGCCTCACGAGCATAATGAGGGTGGAGGTCGTCTTGCCTCACGAGCATAATGAGGGTGGAGGTCGTCTTGCCTCACGAGCATAATGAGGGTGGAGGTCGTCTTGCCTCACGAGCATAATGAGGGTGGAGGTCGTCTTGCCTCACGAGCATAATGAGGGTGGAGGTCGTCTTTCCTTGTCAAACATTGCATACGTCTCTGTAGGTTTATAAGATATTACAAAAATGATTCTTAACGTCTCAGGTTTGTTGTTATAATACACATCATAATCCTTCAATATACACATTACGCATCATAAGACTTACGTATGATAAGACTTCACTGTGTATGTCACAAAAGACATCATATATAGTCTTCACTATATACATTAGAATCTACATTATTAAACTCTGCATTGTATTAAGTCTTCACTATGTACATTACAATCCACATTATTAAACTCTGCATTGTATTTAGTCTTCACTATATACATTACAATCCACATTATTAAACTCTGCATTGTATCATATCGTCTCTTTTACATTTTTTCAAAATGTTTCGAGCCTTTGAAGAGCGATTACCCTCTAATCTTTGGATTTTGTTTAATATATCATCGAAGTTTGTCAAAATGATTCCAACATTTTAAGAGTACCTTCGACCACCTCTTGAAAATGTTGTTAACTACGCAACAAAGTTTAACGTTAGAGAAATATCTGTCATTTTGAATATGGATTTTGAGCTGTTTTTCGTTCTTTAAGATCTTCTTACTATGGGAGGTGTGTGGAGAACACATGTTCTAGTCTATCATCACCTTACCATGGGAGGTGTGTGGAGAACACATGTTCTGGTCTATCATCACCTTACCATGGGAGGTGTGTGGAGAACACATGTTCTGGTCTATCATCACCTTACCATGGGAGATGTGTGGAGAACACATGTTATGGTCTATCATCACCTTACCATGGGAGGTGTGTGGAGAACACATGTTCTGGTCTATCATCACCTTACCATGGGAGATGTGTGGAGAACACATGTTATGGTCTATCATCAACTTACCATGGGAGGTGCAACACACACTGACCCCTGGTGTGTTAGCAACACTTACTGTCATCTACAGGAGGAGGGTGTTGCATGGGAGGCCCAACACTACTGTAACACACAGTGTTCCACAACACCCACGTATTTGTGTTCTTCTACACCTCTCGTGTATAACTAACACAACATAACTGTGTTATGACCTTTAGTACAATGACAGCACATCATTTTTGTACTTAACCAACAGGAAACGACCAGAATTAACTCACTTGGTAGAATAGCCAGCAAACCTGGTCGTCTGGATTGTTTATATCAGTAGTTGATGAGGAGGTTCAAAGGTGTGTGTTTACAGTATCAAAGGATCTGAAGCTTATGCTTCATCAGATCCAAAGAAACAAATGAAGCCTTTGATACACAGTGGCTGAATTAATATAATGGGATAAACGGAACATTTGAAGCATTGAAAGGCAATCGGAATATAGCCATTTGAAGCATCTCTTCCTTAGTTCAGTATGTAATTAAATAGAAATGTATATTGTGTTCCGTCTAGGTTGAAACTTGAGAGAGGTGTAAGATAACTTAGGAACAAACACAAGGCTGGAATATGCCACACTACGGGACGCTACACCTCTGCCTCAAACTTTGTAAATGAAACAGTTTGTGAAGCAACGGAACGAGGATTCGTCAAGCGTCTCTGAGCGTGAGTCAAAGTTCTGCTGTCGAGGACGAAGCGTTCGTTAGTGTCGTGTGAGACAGTCTGTAATGTGAACCATTTTCACAAGTTCTTCACCATTCAACTTTGATATTTCTCAAGTTATGATTACCTTTATGAAGTATCAACCAATGAACGATCTTTATGAAACGGTACGAGCCAATGAGACAATTATGAAACAGTACCAACCTATGAATCATTTCTCCAGATGGTGAAGCCGCCACAGTCATGACATTTCTCTGGATTATCATCAGAGAAAAGATTTCTCTCACGACCAAACCTCCATGATGAGCCACATATAGAACCACAAGATGGCTATGTCCAATTACTGTGGTCCACATTGACCTCGGGGTCAATAATATGATAATCACTTATGTGATAAATGATACATACCTGAGTCCATGGTGACGTTATTACAAGATAAAGCAAACAATATATGTTTTGTTTGTCCTTCACTCTGCATGTTGTTTGTTCCTCTCTCTCTCTCTCTCTCTCTCTCTCTCTCTCTCTCTCTCTCTCTGTAACACACACACACACACACACACACACGCACACACACACACACACACACACACACACCATAACAATTAGAGGCCAACAACCACTTAGCCTCTCACGTTGATAATTCCACATTCATAAATTTAGCTGCATATTGGTTTAATGGCTCAGACTCTGGCTGCGTCTGGGAGAGGAAGGGGAGAGTGGGAGGGACAAGGAATGGGAGAAGGGAGAGGGAGGGAGGGAGGGAGGGGAGGTGGTGGTGGTGGCAGGAAGGAGGGAGGAAGGGTTAAAAGTTGACACACACACACGGATCATCAGACAATGTCAATTATAACTTGAGTCAACTTTTGCATCTCATTACCAGGAACAAGACTTTCTATAAATGATAATACTTTCATGTACGACCAGTACGACCCTCCACGTCTTGCTAGGACGACCCTCCACGTGCTGCTAGGACGACCCTCCACGTGCTGCTAGGACGACCCTCCACGTGCTGCTAGGACGACCCTCCACGTCTTGCTAGGACGACCCTCCACGTGCTGCTAGGACGACCCTGCACGTGCTGCTAGGACGACCCTCCACGTGCTGCTAGGACGACCCTCCACGTGCTGCTAGGACGACCTTCCACGTCTTGATAGGACGACCCTACACTTGCTGCTAGGACGACCCTCCACGTGCTGCTAGGACGACCCTCCACGTGCTGCTAGGACGACCCTCCACGTCTTGCTAGGACGACCCTCCACGTGCTGCTAGGACGACCCTCCACGTGCTGCTAGGACGACCATCCACGTGCTGCTAGGACGACCCTCCACGTGCTGCTAGGACGACCCTCCACGTGCTGCTAGGACGATCCTCCACTTCTTGCTAGGACAACCCGCCACGTGCTGCTAGGACGACCTTCCACGTGCTGTTAGGACGACCCTCCACGTGCTGCTAGGACGACCCTCTTGGTGCTGCTAGGACGACCCTTTATGTACTGCCAACGTGTTGAGTTGGACGACCCTTGCCACCAGTGTGCCTGGGGTGGACATCATATCTTTAACTTGGAAAATATATTGTATGGTATATTATCATATGTATATTGTATGGTATATCATCATATATATTTGGTTCCTTTCTAAAGGTTACTATCTGTTCCTTGAGATGTTTCCTGAATTATATCTCTCAATCTACTGTTTATAACAGGAATAATAACCTGTTGAGTTCTGTAGACAACGGAAGAAGGAGTCAAACACTGGGTAGGAATGAGTGAAATTATAGAAGACGAGAACTTAGTCTTTGTGGTTAGTTTAATGTGTGTGGTTAACTGGTGTAAAGTGAGACGTCTGGATGTTCCATGTTATTATGAGTTGATAGATAGTTATTAAGAGTTGATAGATAGTTTGTTTATAGATGAGATAATTGAGAGTGAGGCTTCCTCACTCCTTCTTACTTCCCTATCATCTCCCTCCTTCATCTGTCCCGCTTCTCACACCTTCTTACTTCCCTATCATCTCCCTCCTTCATCTATCCCGCTTCTCACACCTTCTTACTTCCCTATCATCTCCCTCCTTCATCTATCCCGCTTCTCACACGGCGGAAGTTGCAACATAAAGAGACTTTTTGGTCAGTTATCATGGTTTTTACCTGAGATAATTGGTCAAAGAAAACTCGTTTTTACTGCAACTAATTAGTCAAGAAGGCACCCTCTTTGACCCTTACTTCCTAATTTACCGTCATACACTATATAAACTGCCGCCTCTTATATATATATATATATATATATATATATATATATATATATATATATATATATATATATATATATATATATATATATATAATGATATAGTGCCATCATATGATACATTAATCTTCGCTACCTCTCACTTTACATACGCTGCCTTCTAGCGTCATAATAAGCATCACACACACACACACACACACACACACACACACACACACACACACACACACACACTCACACAAGACATTCATTTTTGCTTTACAATATTAGTCATCAATGATGGAAGACCTCAGTACCCAGGACCACCAGACAGATGGTCCACCGTACCATCTACACCATCTTCAGTACCCCAGGACCACCAGACAGATGGTCCACCGTACCATCTACACCATCTTCAGTACCCCAGGACCACCAGACAGATGGTCCACCGTACCATCTACACCATCTTTCTCAGGCACTTGTCTGGCCCAGTGCTCCTCTCTGGTCATGATGGCCACACAACATCAACAAGAGAAAGCACGAGTGAGCGCATCAGCTGAGGGACTTGAGTTGTGGTGTTCTTGTGTCTCCGGTTTTGTGATATTTTGGTTTTTGTTTTTGTTCATCAGTAGTTGAGTGGAAGGATTTGACTGAGGCATTTGTCCGTCCGTCTCCTGTTGTGTTTTCTGTTTTGTAGATTTCTGTTATAAGATTAGGAGTTGGGTCAAGTTCTGAGGTGTTTGTGAGGTTCTTATCTTCCTTGTTGGGAGTAAACGTTGTGTATTTTAGGGATTAATGTCCCTCTGGCCTGGAGAGAGAGTGTGTTATGTATAGACGGACATATACATGAAAAAGGTTAATGCTTATCTGACATATTTTCTCTCCCAGGAAACTTATGTACGTATGACATGCTGACAGTGGCTCCCGTCAAGTGTACACATGAGTGTTCATTGTACACTTACACCTGGGGTTCTTACATTCGATTCCCCCCCCCCCCAGGTCAGGGGGGATGTTGCTGCCTCTTCTTGCTGCCTCTTCTACACCCCAGATCAGGGGGGGTGTTACTGCCTCTTCTACACCCCAGATCAGGGGGGTGTTGCTGCCTCTTCTACACCCCGGGTCAGGGGGTGTTGCTGCCTCTTCTACACCCCAGGTCAGGGGGGGAGGGGTGCTGCCTCTTCTTGCTGCCTCTTCCACCAATTACCAACATGAAAGGCCTCAACCTCCTTAATAAAGAAAATGTGGAGGTAACGGGAGTCGTTAGTGAGATAATGAGCTTGTTAGTGAAGCTGTCCACTCAGGCAGGCGGCCCGTCACCCTGTGCTGATCAGGTCCACTTTGGAACCAATTTGTTGACTGCCTTAACGAGGTCACTAAAGGTCAAATTGCCTCAATATTTTCATAGGATTAAAGACTTGTGTATCACAGCTTCCTGGACGAAGAAATGTTTCTCCAGGAAATTTGATGTTAAATGATATAAAACTGAAGAGATAATTGTTAGCATTAGATGGTTAATTACCCTAGCTAATTACTCTGATGATCAGCACCTGGATGATGGTGGTAGTTAACATGTTAACCTTTCAAGGTGAAACTAAGATTATTTTCTTCTTTACGTTTTACTCCAGTTTTGAAATTGTAGTTTTTGACTTACACGGTGGCTGGCTGGGGAGCAGGGGGGGGGGGGGGGCATGAGGGGGGGATGGTACTGGGGGAGGCTGCTGGCTGGCAGGGGAGGGGGCAGGGGAGGGGGCAGGGGTGGGGGGCAGGGGTGGGGGGGCAGGGGAGGAGAGTATTGACTGTCATGATGGTTGGCAACACTGCTCTCGTTGGCAGCAGTGGGACGTCGTACAGTTGAAAAGTATAAGAATTGTGCTGGAGGGTGACGTGACGTAGTGTGACGTAGTGTGACGTATTACTGTAGTGATGGTTGGGGTGGGAGAGGGTGAGGTTTGTGTGTGTGTGTGTGTGTGTGTGTTGGTGAGGGATCCTGACACATGTTGACACTGGCTATGTTCACACACGAGTTGATTACCCTGCCGCCTCTGATACACAGACCAGCACAGGTAGTGGGCTCCACAAAGCCAGGAAGAAATTGGAAATAGAACAGTATACCATGCTATATATAGAGGAAGAAAACGGTACGTGAGAATAAGTACTTACTCACACACACACACACACACACACACTGTAGCTAGAGTTTCAGTTTTGGTTCTTCTCGGAGAAACTGAAACAGACATACACGTGGTCACAGTCCAGTTTCAAGTTTCACCAGAGAAATGGGTAGAAAACGTCCCTGCCAGACGTAGGATGTGCGTGTTATTCCCAGGTGGGATACAGCATACACCTCGCTCGTCCTGGATACATATTGATACTGTAGCTCTGGGAGGGGGGCGGGTGTTTGTATTGTGTCTATAAAAACAAAAATAGTCAAATCAGACATTTTTGTTTGAAAACAAAACCAACTGCACAAAGTAAAACCACTTCTACCTACAGGAATATTGGCGTACGAGTTGAAATAGTGTTATATGGGGAGCGTTTACTGGGGTAAACTGATTATAAAACAAACAAAGCATGAAAACAGAAAGGTAAACAAGACACAAACAAAACTACATGAGAATGACTGAGGGTCAATACCACACTTCATCTTTACATAGGATGAAAAGTGTGACAATATCATCCTGCAGTGTTACGTATAGAAACAATGATGACCATCTTCTGAATATCAACTAATTACCTGTTAATGATACATGTTCATTAATGATCAATTACAATGTCGTGGTCATTACTCATGATGGGTATTTAAAGTAGTGAGAAACAAAACAACGGAAGGATGGAAAACAGCCTTGTTCGGACCTTGTTGTCACAAAGGAGTCCACCTTACGCGGCTCCTGCTTGCAGTGGCCATATAATCCTATAGTTTTCTCTATGTTTAAACAAACATATTCCTAACTATAATGTTTGGTTGACTAATTTATCCCCACACAGTTACAGCTGCTCTATCTACCTCACTTATGATTCTCGTCAAAATAGGCGCACCTCATTGGCTCCTAAGTTTACTAACTACCACTCGGTCATTCGAGCTGTCTCTGTTTCGTAGTTTCGACTGTCGCTAACCTAACCTCGCTACCATTGGTTCTACAAGAAAGCTTCAACAGACTTAATGAGGTTTCTCATAATGAGGTTACTCATAATGAGGTTTCTCATAATGAGGTTTCTCATAATGAGTTTTCTCATTACCAGTCTGTTGTTGGAAATAGAAAACGTCTTGCACGATTTCCAGGTGTTTGAACGAGCGGGTGATTCACCGCGTTCGAACTGGTGATTCACTGTGTTCGAACGGGTTCACGAGACGTCACGTCTGGATTTGTATCGTGGGTGTAGTGTGAGTAACCGCCTCGCATGTTCAGTTTGCGCTGGACTGGTGGATGGATTACATGCATAGTGAGGGTGTACAGTGGGATCTTAGCGCTATCTGGAACACTTGCAGAAGGTGTTTAAGATTTTTCGGTTGGTGGATGTAACTTATGTTGACTGCCTTATTGACCCTGGCAGTTGATAGGCCAAAAGCCCAACCAACCAACCAATCAACCAATCAGCCAATCAACCAAGCAACCAATCAACCAAGCAGCCAATCAGCCAACCAGCCAATCAGCACCGGAATCTGGCTTAGGTAAGTTGGTTTGGTGTCTTTGATGTTATTTCTTTTTATTTATTTTTTTCTGCTTGAATAATGAAGGATCATAAGGTTGATCATGAATGTCTACGTTTATGTACAGTACATCACTGGGTGATGAACTTAAATACGAAGCTTTACCTTGCGTTCTGACAAAGTGTCTACCCAATTTGTTTATGGATGGGGTTGTTAGGGAGGTGAATGCAAGAGTTTTGGAAAGAGGGGCAAGTATGAAGTCTGTTTGGGATGAGAGAGCTTGGGAAGTGAGTCAGTTGTTGTTCGCTGATGATACACCGCTGGTGGCTGATTCATGTGAGAAACTGCAGAAGCTGGTGACTGAGTTTGGTAAAGTGTGTGAGAGAAGAAAGTAGGGAGTAAATGTGAATAAGAGCAAGGTTATTAGGTACAGTAGGGTTGAGGGTCAAGGCAATTGGGAGGTAAGTTTGAATGGAGAAAAACTAGAGAAGTGAATTGTTTTACCTATCTGTGTATCTCTCTATCTACCTTTGATTTTCCTTCGTGGTTTACAAGTTCATTTGTGATCGTCACGCGTCTGCTTCGCGAATATATATATATATATATATATATATATATATATATATATATATATATATATATATATATATATATATATATATATATAACAGAAGAAATGGATTTATGTTCGCGACGTGTTGAGAGGCAAGAGGGTTGGGGAGGTGTTTGTTGTATATCATGGGTCACATTTTCTTATCTTTGGTTTAAGGTTTAATATTTTGTGCATGTAACCTTCCTGTGTTGAATCACCTGTGGTATGGGAACCCTTGTTGATCCTCTGTCCTGGTGAGGCGAGTGGACCAGAGTGTTGACATTAGATGATCCATGTACGTAAGATTAACCCGTGTGTACTTGTTGGTGATCCATGTACGTAAGATTAACCCTTGTGTACGTGTTGGTGATCCATGTACGTAAGATTAACCCATGTGTACGTGCTGGTGATCCATGTACGTAAGATTAACCCTTGTGTACGTGTTGGTGATCCATGTACGTAAGATTAACCCATGTGTACGTGTTGGTGATCCATGTACGTAAGATTAACCCTTGTGTACGTGTTGGTGATCCATGTACGTAAGATTAACCCTTGTGTACGTGTTGGTGATCCATGTACGTAAGATTAACCCATGTGTACGTGCTGGTGATCCATGTACGTAAGATTAATCGTCGTGTACGTGTTGGTGATCCATGTACGTAAGATTAACCATGTGTACGTGCTGGTGATCCATGTACGTAAGATTAATCGTATTATGAGGGAGCGGGAAGGTGACCCATGTCACTCACACTCACACATATGTTGGCTACAATATTCTCCAGGGTCCAAATATCCACGGGTCATCTGAGGGAATATTAAGTGACCTGGTCTCCCCCGCCCCCTGACCCTGGCAGCTCGTTTGTCACACCGTCAGCTGGCCTAGGACGACCTAACATGAGGGTGGTAATGGCGAGGGGCAGCGTGTGATGCTGGGGCCAGGCAATACTCTCTCTCTCTCTCTCTCTCTCTCTCTCTCTCTCTCTCTCCCCAGGAACAGCCTGATGTTCAGACAGAAGGCAGGTCAACCCAGGAGGTAGGCCGGTCATAAAGCAGTTGACCTAGCCCAGGAATGGGTCTCATATATTTCCCGGTCCTGCCTGGAATCCTTGGCTGAAATGTTCTGTATTGTGATAAATGTTGTCATGTCCCATACACACTATGGTGGAACCTGCCTGGTGTGTGTGTGTGTGTGTGTGTGTGTGTGTGTGTGTGTGTGTGTGTTCCATGTACCTCTTACTTGAATCATACAATCAAATTGGTGTTGTTATCGAGCCGCATCTCAATATTTGATTGTTTAATGTTGCTCATAAGCACAGATCAGTCGCCCAGGCTGCGTGTCCGTCGCCCAGGCTACGTGTCCGTCGCCCAGGCTACGTGTCCGTCGCCCAGGCTACGTGTCCGTCGCCCAGGCTACGCGTCCGTCGCCCAGGCTACGCGTCCGTCGCCCAGGCTACGCGTCCGTCGCCCAGGCTACGCGTCCGTCGCCCAGGCTACGCGTCCGTCGCCCAGGCTACGCGTCCGTCGCCCAGGCTACGCGTCCGTCGCCCAGGCTACGCGTCCGTCGCCCAGGCTACGCGTCCGTCGCCCAGGGCTACGCGTCCGTCGCCCAGGCTACGCGTCCGTCGCCCAGGCTACGCGTCCGTCGCCCAGGCTACGCGTCCGTCGCCCAGGCTACGCGTCCGTCGCCCAGGCTACGCGTCCGTCGCCCAGGGGCTACGCGTCCGTCGCCCAGGGGCTACGCGTCCGTCGCCCAGGGGCTACGTGTCCGTCGCCCAGGCTACGTGTCCGTCGCCCAGGCTACATGGATCTGAGAGGCGACGTGTCAGGTCAGGTCAGGTACAGATCAGGTCACTCTTAGTTAACACATGACACGTTTCTCTCATGATGAAGGAACTAAGTGTTGCTATGAGAGAACTGGTGGGTCGGGTCCCTTGCTTGGTGGTGCTTCCTGGGGCATTACTGGTGGGTCGGGTCCCTTGCTTCCTGGGGCATTACTGGTGGGTCGGGTCCCTTGCTTCCTGGGGCATTACTGGTGGGTCGGGTCCCTTGCTTCCTGGGGCATTACTGGTGGGTCGGCTGATTGTAATGACGTACAGCTGGGTGGAGGTAGGGAGGGAAGCACGTCGGGTCTTCCCTCATCCTCCTGATATCATGAATAACTTAAGATAACATGACCAACACATGACCAAGATAACATGACCAAGATAACATGACCAACACATGACCAAGATAACATGACCAAGATAACATGACCAAGATAACATGACCAAGATAACATGACCAAGATAACATGACCAACACATGACCAAGATAACCTGACCAACACATGACCACGATAACCTGACCAACACATGACCAAGATTTCGCCATCATGTCGGGGGACCTGAGGACTGTGTAAGGAGGATCACGTCTGACTCTAACAATGACCAAACCCCAGCAGCAGCAGGAAGAGAGAGGCTTGACCTAGAGTGACCTCAGGTCACACCAGGTGGCTCCACGAGAAGGTCACCCACACGACCGTCCAGCCAAGTGAGGCGCATGTTGGCAACACTGACACGTTCAGAAATCTGTTCCCCTGTCATGCTTGATGTCTTGTGCTCTGTCTGTGTCCGTCTGTCTGTCTCTGTCTCTGTCCATCCGTCTGTCTGTCTGTCTGTGTGTCCGTCCGTCTGTCTGTCTCTGTCCATCCGTCTGTTTGTCTGTGTCCGTCTGTCTGTCTGTCTGTGTCTGTCTGTCTGTCTGTCTGTCTTTGTCTGTGTTGCTATTCATCACTGTCTACTTACCTGTCCATCTATCGCTTCCTCTATGTCTGTCTCATCTGTCTGTTTATAACAATATTCTTTCTCTGTCTAACTTTCTTCTTGAACCTAGTTTTCCCTTCACCACCCCTGCCTCACTTCCTCCACCCCTTCCCCCGTGTTCCCTCCGCATCCATGGGTTCCCTCCACCCCTCCTTATGGGTTCCCTCCATCTTCACACAGGAAATGGACTAACCATGTAATCATGGTCCATTAAAGTGCATTACACTCTGTGGTTCTCCCGCCATAACTTTCAGTCAGGGCCATATATCCAGCAAGCAGCATTGTCTGAATCCTCCCCTCCACCAGCAACACTCCCTCCTTCCCTCCACCAACAATACTCCCTCCTTCCCTCCACCAGGTCTGCCAAGCAAATCTTTTATGTCCAGCAGACTTATGACTCCCTCCGCTTCCCATGTTATGTTGGAAGTAACATAGCAGCCGGGTAGTGTTGCGTGGGCCTGGGCAGAGCCCTGTATAGCACTGTATGTCACCATAGCAGAGGGTGAGGTGATGGATCAAGGAGGGAGGAGGGAGGAGGACGGAGGAGGCAGGAGGTAGGAAGCAGGAGGGAGGAGGGGTACACTCTGGTCACCCCCCCAGCCTCCCTCATGGTGACCAACTTCCGTTGGTTTGTGTTGAAGCAAAACTCGTGTTGTTTACCCTTACCCTGGGAATACATTACCCCTAGAACAACGCTACAGTGATAGCTGTAGTGATACATTACCCCGGCTACAACACTACAACAGTAGCTGTAGGCAACATGATCCCGGCTACACACTAACAGTTGTAGGTAAGGTCATACACCGGGAACTACCCTAACAAGGCCAGTATGTTTGAAGTATTTAAACTGCAGGCGGCACATAAGGCGTTTATATTCCTCCAGCAAAAGTTTAAATTTCGTGCTCGCTGGCGTTTAAATTTCTCGGACGATGGTTAAAACGCCACTACAGTTATATCCTAGCCTTACGACTCCCTATCTTAGCTATACTCTATCCTAGCTACATATAACCTAGCCACACAATCAAGTCACACCCTTAAAAAGGTACACTGAACACACATCAGTTTTCCCATTATAATTACATGTAATCAATTTATCTCATTTATCGTCATTTTGAATTACTTAAATGATTTACTATCATCGTACCTGAACATCGTATAATCACAGAACTAATAATTAAAGAATTAAATCAGGGGTGATTACTGTAATTAAGCTTTTATGATCAAAGATTAACTATGTTATTATGACGTAAAATGAACAGTTCTTGATAAATAACCAACAACATTCTGGTTAGCCATCTTCAAAATGTTGGGTTAAACATTCAGATGTACACAACAACATTTGTGTGTTACATGGTTGGTTACCATGTACATCAGAGGGTTAAAGTGTGCCGAATTCATTGAACACAACGTTACGACCCTTGAACACGACGGTACGACCCTTGAACACGACGGTACGACCCTTGAACACGACGGTACGACCCTTGAACACGACGTTACGACCCTTGAACACGACGTTACGACCCTTGAACACGACGTTACGACCCTTGAACACGACGGTACGACCCTTGAACACGACGTTACGACCCTTGAACACGACGTTACGACCCTTGATCACGATGGTGTAACTTTAGTTTCATCTTGACCCAAGAGGTTGATGGAGTGCGTCTGGAGTATCATTTCTGTTGCCCAGATGGTCTGTTGGTCTGTTTGTCTGTTCTCTTGTATCTGTTCTAATGAGTATCTGTTAGTCTGCTGGACCACTCTTTCTTGTCTGTGAAGATAGTTTCACCTTGTTCATACCACGTCACATGCATGTGTCCATATTGGTCACTTACAGCTACAGTTCTTCTATAGGTACCTCTCTCTCTCTCTCTCTCTCTCTCTCTCTCTCTCTCTCTCTCTCTCTCTCTCTCTCTCTCTCTCTCGCGGGTGCCAGCCTTCCTCAATAAGCACAATAAACAAGACAAAATGCCTCACTCACATTAGCCATCACACAGTAAGTCTTCATTACGCAACACATGGTGATCAGATCCGAGCCAATAACTCAGTGTTTACACTGAACTTGTGTCTGTCTGCCTCCCCCACACCCTCCCCCACCCTCCCTGGTGTCTGTACTGCCCCATACATTACCACACACCCCACACTCCCACCCTCCCTGGTGTCTGTACTGCCCCATACATTACCACACACCCCACACCCTCCCCCCCATCATGCACCAGAAGGTCCCCATCCAGTGGGACTTCTCAAGTGGAGCAGGGGACCACATCCAGTAGGACTTGTCAAGTGGAGCAGGGGACCACATCTAGTGGAGCAGGGGTTGGGTTAGAGGTTGCTTCTCCCACCATAAGGATGATGGAGGAACCTAACAGATTTTCCTCATTTCCAGTTTTTTATTTCCTTTGTTTCTTGTTACGGGGTCGGGTATAGCAGCTTCTCCATCAATAGATAACGAGTCTGTATCACCATCTATTGACCTGGGAAATAGATAACGAGTCTGTATCACCATCTATTGACCTGGGATATAGAACCATCAGCCTCGTCTGCTGTCCCTCAGTGTTGGCTGGTTCTGGAAAGGTTTAGCTGTTGTTAGAGACTTGTTGTCTAACTTCCAGCAGGAAAACTGTAGCTGTTGTCAGATGTCTTTGTTTACTTCATCATAGCAAGTATGGCTGTTGTCAGAGCCTTTTACCAGTCTCTTCCAGCAGCTGAACCTCGGCTTGACCCAGGAATGATAAAAAAACGTTATCCAATGAAAGCAAAATTGCATCACCAATTTGGAACGAATGTTATTCTATTTCTCTCTCTCGATACAATTGTTTATTGTACCATATCGAGACGTCCCACAGCTCCTGGTCCACAACCATGCACGTCTTCCACTCTTGGTACAATGTACTTGATGGTACTCAATATTCCTACATTGTTCACTCAGTTTGGACCAGATGGTCACTACATCTGAGGATTATGGTCTCCATTTTCTAACGTTTGGTTTAATTTATCAATAATTACCACACATATGTATAGTTTCATGTCTTAATATTGTTATCATATCTTAACATTGTGTTATATCATAACATTATCATATCTTAACATTGTGTTATCATATCTTATCATTATCATATCTTAACATTGTGTTATCATATCTTAACATTATCATATCTTAACATTGTGTTATCATAGAACTCATAATAGTCACATGGTCACTTAACCTTAAAGTTGTTAATAATGTCTATCGTCTTCGTGGCCATCACTGGAGCCCCTGTCTCGTCTGCTTCCTAATTATCTTACGTAATTACTGTCATCTCTGTGTGGTTGTCTGTCTGTTTTGTATTGCTCTCTGTCATCTGTGTGGCTCTCTGTCTGTTTTGTATTGCTCTCTGTCTAATCCACCTCGACTTCCTGGACTATATAAAGAAAAAATGATTAAACAAAAACAGATAAAAATATAAGCCTTGTACACGCAGGCATGCATTGTGTGTGTGTGTGTGTGTGTGTGTGTGTGTGTGTGTGTGTGTGTGTGTCTATGTAATTATCAACTTAATCCTATCATTAAAACAGTCATATAAGACGTGATTCATTTCCTTATATCATAAATGTTTATGTATACTACCGCTTTCTCTGCTGATCATTTTACCTAATTCTTTACAACGTAATATTATTATTATTATTATTATTATTATTATTATTATTATTATCATTATTATTATAACGACCCCGCCACCATTTTCTGAGAAAGTGACCTCCTGTTGTGACCTGGGACCTAATTTTTTTCAGTCTCCCGCCATCCCAGACTGCGCTACTCCCAGTGGCAGGGAAAAGTGGAATCCTTTAGCTATATCTTCTCCTTTACTTATATTTTCCTCCACCAGCGGGACTCGAACCTGTGCCGCTCAGACTGTGCAAGATGGACGAGTGAGGTCACTCACTCATGATGATGACCTGACTGGGTCAGTCAGTGGTCCAGCTGCTGCTGCTGGTGAGTGAGTGGGTGAGTGGGTGGGTGGGTGGGTGGGTGGGTGGATGGAAGGGTGAGTGAGTGAGTGGGGCTCTGAGACATGTGAGTGTGGCGCCCGGGTTGTCTACTACTCACATTAGCCGCTACTCTCTCTCTCTCTCTCTCTCTCTCTCTCTCTCTCTCTCTCTCTCTCTCTCCTCTCTCTAACAACCTCAGCCCACGGTAATCCCCTCCCATGGTACAGCAGAGGCTGTAACCTGCCCACGGTAATCCCCTCCGTTGTGGTTCTCCACTTCAGAGCTGAGCCCAGGGACATGATTTCCCCTGGGGGCGTCGGGGGAGGTGTGAGTGAGAGCGGGGCAGTGTGTGAGAGGGAGGGAGAGGGGCAGCGTGTGAGATGGAGGGAGAGGGGCAGCGTGTGAGAGGGAGGGGGAGGGGCAGCGTGTGAGAGGGAGGGAGAGGGGCAGCGTGTGAGAGGGAGGGAGAGGGGCAGCGTGTGAGAGGGAGGGAGAGGGGCAGCGTGTGAGAGGGAGGGAGAGGGGCAGCGTGTGAGAGGGAGGGAGAGGGGCAGCGTGTGAGAGGGAGGGAGTGAGGGAGAAGATGAAATGAAAGACGGAGTATGTTTAGGGAGGAGAGTGCGTTGGCGCTCCCTCCCTGTTGCCCTCCACCCTCCACCAACACTCTCCAACACCAACACCATCACTCTTCCCCACATGCTCACACTCTCCCCCATATGCTCACACTCTCCCCCACATGCTCACACTCTCCCCCATATGCTCACACTCGACCGGCAGACATCCATCGTTAAGATCCTGAACACATGACCCATGACTTTGACCTTTTGACCTCTCAGAACTAGGTGGACAGTTGTACGTGCAGGTAAAGTGGTGTACCAGGTGTGTGTACTGCTGTCTGATCTCCATTATGAAGCAGACAGACAGACAGACAGACAGACAGACAGATGCATGTAGACAGACATACAGACAGACATACAGAGAGACAAACACATGTAGACATACAGACAGACAGACACACATGTAGACATACATACATACAGACAGACACATGTAGACAGAGGCGCTGTCTTCAGTTAACGTGTATATTGCACTACACAAACACCATGTAGATAATGAACAGATCTGTCACATCCATCTCTCGTTCAACTTTCAAATGATATGTGATAAATGATAATCGTTATCAAATATGTGATAAATGATAATCGTTATCAAATATGTGATAAATGATAATCGTTATCAAATATGTGATAAATGATAATCGTTATCAAATATGTGATAAATGATAATCGTTATCAAATATGTGATAAATGATAATC
The DNA here is from genome assembly GCF_036320965.1 of Panulirus ornatus. Lineage (NCBI taxonomy): Eukaryota > Metazoa > Arthropoda > Malacostraca > Decapoda > Palinuridae > Panulirus > Panulirus ornatus. Next base: position 4,901,467 of record NC_092262.1, on the reverse strand, counting down.
GTTATCAAATATGTGATAAATGATAATCGTTATCAAGTGTGGTGCCCTACATGCCAGACTGGCTGCTCATGATGACGTGGGTAGTTTACTGGCATGACGCAGTGTTGTGGCACATGCATGACGCGGCTGGGCACGTCCCGGGACCCGCAGTGTCCCAGCCTGCTGGGCACGTCCCGGGACCCGCAGTGTCCCAGCCTGCTGGGCACGTCCCGGGACCCGCAGTGTCCCAGCCTGCTGGGCACGTCCCAGGACCCGCAGTGTCCCAGCCTGCTGGGCACGTCCCAGGACCCGCAGTGTCCCAGCCTGCTGGGCACGTCCCGGGACCCGCAGTGTCCCAGCCTGCTGGGCACGTCCCGGGACCCGCAGTGTCCCAGCCTGCTGGGCACGTCCCAGGACCCGCAGTGTCCCAGCGTACTAGGCACGCCCCGGGACCGCAGTGTCCCAGCCTGCTGGGGACGCCCCTGGTTCAGTCGTTCACTGTTGGGGACAAAGTCCAACACCTTCCTCCTCCCCTCCATCCACCGACAGTGACCAGACAGTGACCACACTCCTCCCTCCCCAGTGTACTGCTGACAGTGACCAGACAGTGACCACACTCCTCCCTCCCCAGTGTACCACTGACAGTGACCAGACAGTGACTGCAGTGATTGTATCACAGGTTCCCCTCACGTTACAGCTGAGGGAAAAGTTCTGTTATACGAAAAAGAAATGGAAGGTAATGTGAGTGTTGCTGGTGTGTTGCATGGGTGGCAAGTGTTGCATGGGTGGCGTGTGGTGTAAGTGTTACTGGCGTGTTGCATGGGTGGCAAGCGTGGCATGGGTGGCAAGTGTTGCATGAGTGGCAAGTGTTGCATGGGTGGCGTGTGGAGTAAGTGTTGCTGGCGTGTTGCATGGGTGGCAAGTGTTGAGCGAGTAGTGTGTGTTGCTGGAGTTACTAGTGTTGCGTGGACGGCTGATGGTTAGTGTTGCGTGGATAGTTAAAGTTGTGTTGTGAGCAAACCCTCACCAGAAGGCAAGTATGAGGGTTGTGTACAAGATTGACGTGTGAAGCATTTACCTGATGTAACATCTCACACGCCACAAAACACTCCACACTGACTGAAAACAAAAATATTTCTTATCTTTCATTTTCTCACACGTCAGGGTCACAGTATGACCCACATCTTACCAGCTCGGGTCAGGGTCACAGTATGACCCACATCTTACCAGCTCGGGTCAGGAGATAACAGATAAAGAAATTAATCAGAGGTTCTCTGGTGTTTGTACGTATAGTTCTTAAAGGTTTGGTAAAATTATATGTAGATAAGATCACAAAAGAAAGAAGTTCTCACAACTTCCATTATCAAGGAAAAGTTATTATTTATCACCATGTTGTGATGTGACATACCTGACCATGTTGTGATGTGACATACCTGACCATGTTGTGATGTGACACACCTGACCATGTTGTGATGTAACACCTGACCATGTTACGTTGTGATCCTGTTGTATCACAACATAATATTCTCTCAGGATTTAACACCTTTTTATCTTAACTTTTCATCTAATGTTGCGAACACAGAACTGTGGTTCTGAGAGGAGGCACACAGCAGCAGCAGTAACAGCAGCAGTAACAACAGCAGTAACAGCAGCAGCAGTAACAACAGCAGTAACAGATCAACATAACATAACATTTCCACACGTTAAGTTCTCCAGCTGCGTCATGATGGTGTACACTGACTTGTTGTGGATTAATTCTGTACATATTTACGATCTTCCTCTGTGTGTGTGCGTGTGTGTGTGTGTGTGTGTGTGTGTGTGTGTGTATCATCAGGCCAAGGAGGACAAGCCTCCCTCACTGATGTAGATTCATTATAACAAGTGTAAGCTGCTGGACTGGTCTATCATCTCTGCTTGATATACACCAACCCGCAGGTCCTCCTCATGTTTCCTTAACCTATCTTATTGTTCATCATCGCACAAAACCTGTCGACTCATCTCATTCCAGCTACCTTGCCGTCAGTCCTCGATGAACACACGTCTCTCCATGATTGGAGTCTCTCGGGAAAGACCAGGAGAGAGAGAGAGAGAGAGAGAGAGAGAGAGAGAGAGAGAGAGAGAGAGAGAGAGAGAGAGAGACTCACTCTCCCTTTCGCTCGTCATCCAGAACCGTGTAAGACACATACGTATATCCTAATCTACGGTAGATTAGACAGCTACTCCCCCCACAACCCGGTACGGATTAGCGAATCAGAGATGTTCTTTGAGATTGATGAAGCTTGGCTCTGGGTTAAGACCCCAGGGGAAATAAGATTTTGGCCAGCCAGTTTTCTCCTTAATGTGATGTTTATGTACGTGTGTGTGTGTGTGTGTGTGTGTGTGTGTGTGTGTGTGTGTGTGTGTGTGTGTGTGTGCGTGTGTGTGTGCGTGTGTCGTGTGTGTGTGTGTGTGTGTGTGTGTGTACAAGGAGGTACATCATAACGGTACACAGTGTACACACACGTCCATTATAACCAAATAATTCATCTCTTCAGTTAATGGTTTCCTGAGATAATTTATGGTGGTATATACGAGGAGATGGTCCCCGCCCCAGGTTACGGGGTCCCCGCCCCAGGTTACGGGGTCCCCGCCCCAGGTACGGGGTCCCCGCCCCAGGTACGGGGGCCCCGCCCCAGGTTACGGGGACCCCGCCCCAGGTACGGGGTCCCCGCCCCAGGTTACGGGGCCCCCGCCCCAGGCACGGGGTTCCCGCCCCAGTTACGGGGTCCCCGCCCCAGGTTACGGGGTTCCCGCCCCAGGAACGAGGTTCCCGCCCCAGATTACGCGGTTCCCGCCCCAGGTTACGGGGTCCCCGCCCCAGGTACGGGGTCCCCGCCCCAGGCACGGGGTTCCCGCCCCAGTTACGGGGTCCCCGCCCCAGGTTACGGGGTTCCCGCCCCAGGAACGAGGTTCCCGCCCCAGGTACGGGGTCCCCGCCCCAGGTACGGGGTTCCCGCCCCAGGTTACGGGGTTCCCGCCCCAGGTACGGGGTTCCCGCCCCATTAACATGCCAAATTAGCCAGAGTGTTGGACCGGTGAAGGAAAGTCTCTTGAGGAAGAAATAATGTGTCTGGGGCAGCCAGCGTCAGTCATAACATTACGAGACATTTTGTTAATGTCAGGTTAGCTAGTGCTGACGGCTCTACCCTAACTCGTCAGCTCTCTCCTGACGCCTCCGCTGACATTATTCGTGAGGACTGTCTTCACCAATACTGCCTACCTTCGTCAGGGCCTGTGTGTGTGCCTGCTGGCGGCGCTGGAGACGTAAAAGGACTTACAAATGAAGAGAGAGAGAGAGAGAGAGAGAGAGAGAGAGAGAGAGAGAGAGAGAGAGAGAGAGAGCTATTTCGCAGCTTCCACACACACACACACACGAGATAAAAGATTCAATAAACTATTTTTGTTTCCATGTTTTTAGTATCGAGGTTGTCCTGTATATCGAGGGTGGTTTCCCTCCACCAACACGACGCTTCAATTAAACTGGCTACGTCATCACCTTCTCCCCACTCACCATTTTCTATATTTTCCTGTGTGCACATCGCTCGTCTATCGCACCATCTTTCGATACATTTGTTATAGATCGAACTAGCAGTTCATATATCACTATACATTTCTATATCATTCTATGGCACTCACTGTGTCTCGGTTTTTATATATACATCTGTACACACACACACACACACACACACACACACACACACACACACACACACACGCTTCCGTGGTGTAATGGTTTGTGGCGATGATATGATTTACGTGAGGGCCCACGAGGGTTCGAATCCTGGTCATGGTAGTCGGCTCACGGCCAACCCAACTGTTCATCCTTCCCCCAGGTCACACTTGGGTCAAAGTTCAGTATCTACAGCTGGTCAAGTAGGCCACACCAGCTGACCAGGTGGTCGTTGGTCAGACTCTGTGTTCAAGAGTTCCCACATGGCCTCACAGCTGGTGGTCATTTGCATATGCTAATATCTCGCTCAGCCGAGCTTGCTGCCGGGAAGGATCTCGTAAATATATGTCGAAAAGGAACTGTCTAATTTACTGTTAGGTGAGAGGATGATAAATATATTTTCCACTGTAGTTATTGTCTGGAATATTATAGTGACACAGACGACACTAGCTATGTGTGTGTGTGTGTGACAAAGATTAATTCACAAATAACTTGTTCTTGTTACAACGAACTTATGACTGTCTTTGTTCATAAGTCTTGTGAACACTGTGCGTCTCCTCTGGTGTCATAAGGTCAAATACTGGGGGTCTGGTGACCCTTGACCACGACGGTACGACCTATGGTCGTACGATGTGTTCAGTTGTACCAGCATGTTCAAGGGTCGTACCGTCGTGTTCGAGTCGTAACTTCGTGCTCCAGGGTCGTACCGTCGTGTTCAAGGGTCGTACCGTCGTGCTCAAGGGTCGGACAGTCGTGTTCAAGGGTCGTACCGTCGTGTTCAAGGGTCGTACCGTCGTGCTCCACGAGTGTGCCCACCTGAGGGTTGTAGCATTTCCTAGTGTTATTAATACTAGTTGTAGATAACAACCTCTTGTTTAATCTGAGGTTCCTCGTACATTGTTATGACGTAAACAGGTTGTTGATCCATCATTATATTTCCTTATGATGTAAATATTTACTGAAACTTTACCTTTAATCATAAGTGACAAACATTTTCTTGTAGAAAATGTTGTTTGCTTTTATGTAATTAAAATTGTGTTCAGTGTGACTCATTTTCCCTCTCAATCATATTCATTTCATCTTCGTTTACCATATTCGTATAATAAACAACTTCAGGAATCTGTCTTGATTGTATGAGTAGTTGTTGGTTGACCTCAGACCAGCAATGACCTGGATCATTACCCTCGTTAACAACACGTCTGCCAGTGAATCACCTTCCCTCGACCATCCCTCACCACCTGGGCGTGACTACCTGGTCACCTGTACAATTGATTGTGACACAGATTGGCTGATCTAGGGGTGTTCTGATTGGCTGATCTAGGAACGGTTTGATTGGCTGATCTAAAAACGGTCTACCTGGCCGATTTAGGAGCGGTTTGATTGGCTCTGACGGCACCAATGTGTAGGATCACAACCCTACGATCAATATATATATATATATATATATATATATATATATATATATATATATATATATATATATATATATATATATATAATCTTGCATACAAATATTGATGGTCACAGGCGAAAAATTCGGAGCTGAGTAAAGGTTGATTGGCCGATGATACATTGGGTACAAGGTGATTGGTGGATGGGCTATCGGTCTTCCGCTGATTGGTTCATGCTGTATTGGCTCTTTTCGGTGATTGGCTGAGGCCGTGTTGGCTCTCTGCTTTTATGTTTACCTTGTGTTTTGTGTGGGCGGCTGCCAGGCCCGACCCTCAATGTACACTCACCTCACCTGCTGGAGGACCACCTCACAGGTACTCACTCACCTGCTGGAGGAACACCTCACAGGTACTCACTCACCTGCTGGAGGAACACCTCACAGGTACTCACTCACCTGCTGGAGGACCACCTCACAGGTACTCACTCACCTGCTGGAGGACCACCTCACAGGTACTCACTCACCTGCTGGAGGACCACCTCACAGGTACTCACTCACCTGCTGGAGGACCACCTCACAGGTACTCACTCACCTGCTGGAGGACCACCTCACAGGTACTCACTCACCTGCTGGAGGACCACCTCACAGGTAAATATTTATCTTACCTCCCCTCACACCTTCACTTCCCTCCTACCATCCCTCCACTTCCCTCCTCCCACCCCTCCACTTCCCTCCTGCCATCCCTCCACGTCCCTCCTCCCATCCCTCCACTTCCCTCCTGCCATCCCTCCACGTCCCTCCTCCCATCCCTCCACTTCCCTCAGTCCGAGTGAGACATGTTATGGTCACATAGCAGTAATATCTCAGGGACGACTCTGGCCAGAAAAGACGGTGAGGTGAGTGTAAACAAGACTGCAGCCAGGTAGACACTTAAGTGTTAAGTCCCTCACGGCCTCACAGGTGAGTGTAAACAACATGCCAGCTTCTATCCTCTCAAGATGACGAAATCCAATCTGGCTTTATATACTACCTCCCGGGCCTTGCCAGAACTCTGGCATATATATATATATATATATATATATATATATATATATTCCCTTAAATTTTTATTACATCTGTAAGGTAGAAATGTTTTGTTGTATTGAAGACTCATAACTTCTACAGAAAAACAATTCTGGCGACCGTTCGTTGTATAAAAGCTTGGTGTCTTCTGGAGGCAAACATTTCTGGCGACCGTTCGTTGTATAAAAGCTTGGTGCCTTCTGGAGGCAAACATTTCTGGCGTCCGTTCGTTGTATAAAAGCTTGGTGTCTTCTGGAGGCAAACATATCTGGCGTCCGTTCGTTGTATAAAAGCTTGGTGTCTTCTGGAGGCAAACATTTCTGGCGACCGTTCGTTGTATAAAAGCTTGGTGTCTTCTGGAGGCAAACATTTCTGGCGTCCGTTCGACCATCAATGGCGGCTGTCAAGGTGTTGTGTGAAGGAGTGGCAAGCGTCTTTTACCGCACAAACGAGATTTCTTTGTACGAACGTCAGGGGAATGACGTATAATTACCAGCCGTGTCCTGCAGCCAAGGGAATCACCTTTACAAATATTGGCTTACCTATTTCAGAAGAATCCTCGGGGCAACATAATGCTATTTTTAAAGTCATCAATTCTCCAAGGATCATTTTCCCCAGGATGAGCTGCCTCAGCTTGGCTCATGAGTATATTTTCCCCAGGATGAGGAGCCTCAGCTTGGCTCATGAGTATATTTCCTCATCTCCTGACTCACACCCGCCTGGCTCGACCCTCACACTCAGACTGATAACAGATAATCGTTATCATAAGTGACTCAGACTTACCACAGTGGAGACCCTGACTGACGTACCTCAGTGGAGACCCTGACTGACTTACCACAGTGGAGACCCTGACTGACTTACCACAGTGGAGACCCTGACTGACTTACCACAGTGGAGACCCTGACTGACTTACCACAGTGGAGACCCTGACTGACGTACCTCAGTGGAGACCCTGACTGACGTACCACAGTGGAGGCCCTGACTGACGTACCACAGTGGAGGCCCTGACTGACTTACCACAGTGGAGACCCTGACTGACTTACCACAGTGGAGGCCCTGACTGACATACCACAGTGGAGGCCCTGACTGACATACCACAGTGGAGACCCTGACTGACTTACCACAGTGGAGGCCCTGACTGACATACCACAGTGGAGGCCCTGACTGACATACCACAGTGGAGACCCTGACTGACTTACCACAGTTGAGACCCTGACTGACTTACCACAGTTGAGACCCTGACTGACTTACCACAGTGGAGGCCCTGACTGACTTACCACAGTGGAGACCCTGACTGACTTACCACAGTGGAGAGCCTGACTTACCACAGTGGAGAGCCTGACTTACCACAGTGGAGAGCCTGACTTACCACAGTGGAGAGCCTGACTTACCACAGTGGAGAGCCTGACTTACCACAGTGGAGAGCCTGACTTACCACAGTGGAGGCCCTGACTGACTTACCACAGTGGAGACCCTGACTGACGTACCTCAGTGGAGACCCTGACTGACGTACCACAGTGGAGGCCCTGACTGACGTACCACAGTGGAGGCCCTGACTGACTTACCACAGTGGAGACCCTGACTGACTTACCACAGTGGAGACCCTGACTGACTTACCACAGTGGAGACCCTGACTGACTTACCACAGTGGAGACCCTGACTGACTTACCACAGTGGAGACCCTGACTGACTTACCACAGTGGAGACCCTGACTGACGTACCTCAGTGGAGACCCTGACTGACGTACCACAGTGGAGGCCCTGACTGACGTACCACAGTGGAGGCCCTGACTGACTTACCACAGTGGAGACCCTGACTGACTTACCACAGTGGAGGCCCTGACTGACATACCACAGTGGAGGCCCTGACTGACATACCACAGTGGAGACCCTGACTGACTTACCACAGTGGAGGCCCTGACTGACATACCACAGTGGAGGCCCTGACTGACATACCACAGTGGAGACCCTGACTGACTTACCACAGTTGAGACCCTGACTGACTTACCACAGTTGAGACCCTGACTGACTTACCACAGTGGAGGCCCTGACTGACTTACCACAGTGGAGACCCTGACTGACTTACCACAGTGGAGAGCCTGACTTACCACAGTGGAGAGCCTGACTTACCTATCGTTAATGATAACTTGTATCACCACAGGAAGCTGAGTGATTGTGGTAAAAATAACCTGAAACCCGATAGAAACGCGTCGTAGGTTCACAGTGGAAGACAAATTTTATTTTACGGAGAAAAAAGAGAAAAAGATACAATTGGTTGGCCGACTGGGGGGGTGGGGAGGCTGTGGCATGTGTGCCAGACGTGTGTGACGTTATCTGGTGTGTTGCCCTGGTGGCCGTATCCAACACTACAAGTCCTCCACTACAGCAACACACACACACACACACACACACACACACACACCACCATCACCAGTCCTACAAGTTCTAAAGATGTCATGAGCTTAAGTTCCCAACTTACACAAAACCAGAGGGAAACCTACATTATACATGTGTGTATTTCAGGTCTACTGTAGCTCGATGTATGTTTCGTGTTATGATATTTTCGTCAGTTTATCTGTGAAGGAAGTTGACAACCTTGTGTATATGTGGTCTGGCAGACACTAGACATGTGATGAGACACAGACACGACCTAGACATCAGAGGAGCAAGTAGACACGTAGACATGACTCAGGAGGGCGTGTACTCTACATCAAGAATATTATATGTCTTATATGTCTACATCAAGAATATTATGTCTTATATGTCTACATCAAGAATATTATATGTCTTATATGTCTACAAGAAGAGTTAATACAGGACTGATGATGAAGTTCATCTGACTACACAAATGTACCAGTCTTGAACATGTATCATCACTACACAAATGTTCCAGTCTTGAACATGTATCATCACTACACAAATGTTCCAGTCTTGAATATGTATCATCACTACACAAATGTTCCAGTCTTGAACATGCATCATCACTACACAAATGTTCCAGTCTTGAACATGTATCATCACTTACTATGAGCTGCTCGTGTACGAGAATATCATGGTCTCGCTGGTAACTTGAGAACTGTCATCTCGTTCTCTCTGGTAACTTGAGAACTGTCGTCTCGTTCTCTCTGGTAACTTGAGAACTGTCGTCTCGTTCTCTCTGGTGACTTGAGAACTGTCGTCTCGTTCTCTCTGGTGACTTGAGAACTGTCGTCTCGTTCTCTCTGGTGACTTGAGAACTGTCGTCTCGTTCTCTCACTGGCACAAGAAGAATTTTTCTGTGCATCAGGAAGTCTGGTAAAAGCCTCGCAGTTTCTTGTTTCAATCCGTCACTTCGATCAGCTGTTGGAGTCGTGTGAGGTTCTTCCTTCTACACGACGTTGCTGGGGGAGTGACGTTGTTGGGGGAGTGACGTTGCTGGGGGAGTGACGTTGCTGGGGGGGGGGTGACGTTGCTGGGGGAGTGACGTTGCTGGGGGAGTATCCTGGTCTGCTTGTGTCACGAAGCTTTAGCTTTCGTCCTCCACCAGATGATCATATTTGTACTTCGTCTTCAAGTTGAAGTCTTAAAATGTTTAGTGTCTTTCGCCCACGATCCAGTTCTTTCAATTTTTCACTGAGAGCTGGAAAGCCTTGAGCTGCCTCCCCAGCAGCAGGAGGAGGAGGAGGAGGAGGAGGAGGAGTGTTAAAATGTTTACTGTAAACCTTGATGTTATTTACATTTCATATATTGCATCAACACTCACTTACTCGTGTACTGAGAGAAAGAATGTTGTAGAGGTTGTATTGTCTGGGCTGGAAGGGAAGTACAATATAATCATAACTTTTCATAATGGATGTGGACCTTATCATCGATACTTTCAAGTTCACTGGTTCTCTAAGTCATAACGAATGACCTGAGGGTCAGATCGTCTTCCAGTTGGAGCTGGTGTTAACCTGAGGGTCAGGTCATCTTCCAGTGGGAGCTGGTGTTAACCTGAGGGTCAGGTCATCTTCCAGTGGGAGCTGGTGTTAACCTGAGGGTCAGGTCATCTTCCAGTGGGAGCTGGTGTTAACCTGAGGGTCAGGTCATCTTCCAGTGGGAGCTGGTGTTAACCTGAGGGTCAGGTCGCTTTCCAGTGGGAGCTGGTGTTAACCTGAGGGTCAGGTCGTCTTCCAGTGGGAGCTGGTGTTAACCTGAGGGTCAGGTCGCCTTCCAGTGGGAGCTGGTGTTAACCTGAGGGTCAGGTCGCCTTCCAGTGGGAGCTGGTGTTAACCTGAGGGTCAGGGCAAATTTCCAGAGAATGAATCTTTTCCTTCATGCAACTTTATTCAAGATATCATTCTTGTACAATGTATTTATGTGAAGCTAATGTGACAACAGATGGGGTTAAGTTCTCTCTCTCTCTCTCTCTCTCTCTCTCTCTCTCTCTCTCTCTGGAATGCTCTCTCTCTCTCTCTCTCTCTCTCTCTCTCTCTCTCTCTCTCTCTCTCTCTCTCTCTGGAATGCTTAAGTCTTGCCCTTCTTCCCACCTGGGACCCATCCAGCAGTCAGCCGCCCAGAGAGGTGCTTGTGCACCACCACAAGCACCTCTCTGCTTGCTGATAACCTCCCAAACTTCTCCCTCAGGGCCCCTGGACCGCCAGACCAGCCTCGCCACGCTGGCAGGTAAGAGGCCAGTGTCTGGAAGCACCTCCTCTTGGCTTCCAGAGGCCAGGTACCTGGAAACTCCTCCACATGGCTTAAAGAGTCAGGTTCTGGAAGTTCCTCCACTTGACTTCAAGAGTCCAGGTGTCTGGAATCCTCTCCACTTGGCTTCCAGAGTCCAGGTGTCTGGAATCCTCTCCACTTGGCTTCCAGAGTCCAGGTGTCTGGAATCCTCTCCACTTGGCTTCCAGAGTCCAGGTGTCTGGAATCCTCTCCACTTGGCTTCCAGAGTCCAGGTGTCTGGAATCCTCTCCACTTGGCTTCCAGAGTCCAGGTGTCTGGAATCCTCTCCACTTGGCTTCCAGAGTCCAGGTGTCTGGAATCCTCTCCACTTGGCTTCCAGAGTCCAGGTGTCTGGAATCCTCTCCACTTGGCTTCCAGAGTCCAGGTGTCTGGAATCCTCTCCACTTGGCTTCCAGAGTCCAGGTGTCTGGAATCCTCTCCACTTGGCTTCCTGTTGGTTTACTTGAGGGTGTCTTCCAGGCTGGGTCAGCTGGGTGTAAAGCCACGGTCCAGAGCCTCCTGCTGGCCCTGGGCCGCACACTCCAGGCCAAGTAGCTGGAAACGCTCCAGCACTTCAAAACTTCCGGTTTTTTTTCTGGAAAGAAATTGCCAGCGGTCGGAAGTTGTGTATTATTTATCTACCCTATTTCTTCCCTTCTGGACGCCATGTTTAGTTTATCTTTCATTATTTTATCTTGAGACGATGGTTCCAGGAGGCGCATATCCTCAGATGTTGAGGAGACAATAGCTGAAGTGAATGATAACACATGATTCAGTATTCCCTTCCTCCATCACACTCCCTCCCTCTACTTCTGGTCCCGGTCCTTCTATATTGTTCCTCCTCCCCCTCCATCACACTCCCTCCCTCTACTTTCAGTTCCATCTACGTTCTTGCTGGATGGCCTCCATCTCTCTCCATCCATCATCATCCATCACTATTCTCTCAGGTCATCCATCCCTCCCAATCACCAACATTCCATCCACACCCTCCCTCACTCTCCCTCCCTCACTCTCCCTCCTTCACTCTCCCTCACTCTTACAAGGTTCGTCTTTCCTTCGTGAAATTTTCACAAAATATTAAGTTATTTTTCACCAGCCTCGACGCTATCATCTTCCTCACGTCCAAGCTTGCCTACACATTATATATATATATATATATATATATATATATATATATATATATATATATATATATATATATATATATATACATATTTACATTTATATATTCATATATATGACTGAGTCCTGCTAGCATGTCTAACTCTTACGTGACACACACACACACACACACACACACACACACACACACACACACACACACACACACACACACACACATCATCCCTGCCATCACCACCACAGTGCCACCAGTGTTACCAACACTGACACGATCAGAAACACACAACAATTTCCTCCATTCTGTTTATCCTCAATAATTTAGTTATCTATGTTTACCTCTGTTGATGATGATGATGATAAATTGGGTTATAATCTCTCTACATCATAGAGTTAGTGTTGGTAATTATGCATCACTAATGACCATCACATTAACTTGTTCTGTACAGCAAAGGTGTAATGACTTCCAAGACTGACCTTAACTATGGTGACGTGTGACCCTGACCTTAACTATGGTGACGTGTGACCCTGACCTTAACTATGGTGACGTGTGACCCTGACCTTAACTATGGTGACGTGTGACCCTGACCTTAACTATGGTGACGTGTGACCCTGACCTTAACTATGGTGACGTGTGACCCTGACCTTAACTATGGTGACGTGTGAGCCTGATATGTTTATAGCCTCACTCGGAACTAGCTTACTACAACCCTGGTGTTGTATGTACAACATCCCTGGTCTGGTCTGTACAACAATTGGTCTATTCATCAATACGGTGGCTACTTACCATGAAGAGATAAAGATGATAAACAAACATATTCCTTTAACTTAGTAATTTGAATAAGTTTGTGATATATAACTCCCAGTTGTGTATAATATGGACGTTATGACGTCGTAGATAAATGACGTGATGGTAACAGGCAATTCTATGACTGCCAGTAAACACTACAGACCCACTCGTATATATTTATATAATATCCAATACAACAGTAATGACCACTTATGATATCCAGTGTCAGATTTGCATAATGATCATAAAACGTGAGAACAGGTCAGTGGGTGTGGCCCTGGAGTAGATTGTACTCCGAAGATAATGATAGACAACAGAGGAAGATGACCTGACCTCCAGGTGGTGTCATGGCCAGACCTGAACACTACCATCCTCATTAGACAAACGAACCTTTAATATACGAAACCGTACGAACCATATCAACACCAGCTGTCAAGAGCCAGTCTTTTGTGTTGCCCGGAGAAATTCCAGAAGTGTTCGTTCAGTGGAAGCCGGTGAATTATGGCAAAAAAAAAAAAAAAAATGTGAAAAGATTTAGATGGGAAAATCATTGTTGTTCCCGACGGTCTGTTGAGATGTGACTCATAATGAAATTATCACAAGCTGTAAAGTTAGCTTCTAAACTGCAATTCTATTTCTATGTCAAAATCATACTCCTGCTGAGGCAATCTATTCATGTTTTTAGAAGTCTTTTTGTCCTGGGGTTCGACCCCCTGGCCCGGACAAACGGCCCACGGTTCACCCAGCTGTTCATCCTTCCTGTGGCTGGTTGACACGCTCGAGCCTGGGGTGTCCACTGCTGGGAACTGGTCTTTACTGACGACCCGGGGAACCTGGTACCAAGACTTGGTACCAGAACACTGGTACCAAGACTTGGTACCACAACACTGGTACCAAGAGCTGGTACTCAAGTACTGTACAACCGTGCACAACAGGTGGTAATAACAGCCTCGTGCCACACCACAACCTCTGGTTATTACAACCCCTCACACGGGGAATACCTCACTGATGTGAGAATATGGAGGACTGGGAATGTGTGGGAATGTGTGGGAATGTGTGGGAATGTGTGGGAATGTGTGGGAATGTGTGGGAATGTGTGGGAAGGTGTGGGAAGGTGTGGGAATGTGTGGGAAGGTGTGGGAATGTGTGGGAAGGTGTGGGAAAGTGTGGGAAGGTGTGGGAATGTGTGGGAAGGTGTGGGAATGTGTGAGAAGGTGTGGGAATGTGTGGGAATGAGGATATGTGACGATGGGTACATGTGGGAACATGAATGTATGCAAATTAGGATATTCGGACGAAGGCGAAGCTTTGAGAATAGGAATCTGGAAGATGTAGACGGTAATACATGAAATATGTAGGAATGTGTGAGAATATGTGGGTCAGATCGGGCTGGCTCAGGAGAACATGTGTGACTCTGGTTGTAGACATGTGTGAGGATTGTTGATAATGTGACGCTTGTGGTAGTGTTGATGGTGTAGACCAAGACTGGTGGCTGTGGTGGTGGTCAGAAGCAAGTGGCTGAGGGGTGGTGGTCAGAAGCAAGTGGCTGAGGGGTGGTGGTCAGAAGCAAGTGGCTGAGGGGTGGGTGGTGGTCAGAAGCAAGTGGCTGAGGGAGGGGTGGTGGTCAGAAGCAAGTGGCTGAGGGAGGGGTGGTGGTCAGAAGCAAGTGGCTGAGGGGTGGGTGGTGGTCAGAAGCAAGTGGCTGGGGTGGGTGGTGGTCAGAAGCAAGTGGCTGAGGGGTGGTGGTCAGAAGCAAGTGGCTGAGGGGTGGGTGGTGGTCAGAAGCAAGTGGCTGAGGGAGGGGTGGTGGTCAGAGGCAAGTGGCTGGGGTGGGTGGTGGTCAGAAGCAAGTGGCTGAGGGGTGGGTGGTGGTCAGAAGCAAGTGGCTGAGGGGTGGGTGGTGGTCAGAAGCAAGTGGCTGAGGGGTGGGTGGTGGTCAGAAGCAAGTGGCTGGGGTGGGTGGTGGTCAGAAGCAAGTGGCTGGGGTGGGTCAGTTAAGGTGGGGTTCAAGTCTTGCCATGATCATCAGAAGGTCGAGACTTTTATCACACTTGTCAAACTTGAAACTTTAAATGACTTGGAAATTGATCCATCAAGTTGTGCATGACTTCGCGCTGGGTGGTGTATGATGTATATATACTATATATGTGTATAATGTATATAAACTATATAAATCCACCAAGGACGGTAGATATATCATGTGACTGTCTGTATAATGTTTGTAAACTATATAAATCCACCAAGGACGGTTGATATATCATGTGCCTCTGTGTGTATGATGTAAATAAACTATATAAATATACCAAGGACGGTAGATATGTCACGCACATTTGTGTGTATAATGTACATCAGCTATGTACATCTTCCATCCATCTCTCGAACTATGATCACGAGTAATGGTGGGTAAAATGATTATATCTACAAAATAAATCCACCATCTTATTAACCCAGAATCATTCTCTGTGTGCAGCTCACATGGCCAGTCACATAACGAAGTTAATTCCAACATTATCATAATAAAATCGCAATTTACGTCAATTATCTCATGCACATTATGACTTCTGGTCGTATTGTTATTACTGAGTGGTTGTGCACTGTTGATATCATTAAACTGGTTCACAAACTTGAAGGATTTGATCAGGTTGCCCTAAACTTTTCTCCATGGCGGATGAATGTATGACCTTTAACTTTTCATAGTAATTTATCCCCCTTAATTCTGGTGCCATTATTATAGTCCTCCTCTGGACCTTCTCTGTTAGCTCTCATGTGCTTGTTTAGGTGCGGTGACCAAACTTGAGAAGCCTATTCTAGTTTTGACCTTATGTACAACATGAACAGCTTCCTACATATTTCCTTCGTCATATACTTGAAAGCCATTCTGATATTTGCCAGTTTATCTCCTTAACCATTCCCCTAATTCTGGCAACAGATAATTTCAACTAACAATGTCTTCTCACACACATACGATCCTGCAGCTCATTTTCTGATACTTTCTTTCCGTGTGTCCCATCATTATCATTTGACATTAACTGGGATTGAATTCCATGAATCATGTGTTACACTAACTTTGGTGTGTGTGTGTGTGTGTGTGTGTGTGTGTGTGTGTGTGTGTGTGTGTGTGTGTGTGTAAGACTGTCAGTGTGGTAAACATTATAACAAAGGTTCATCAGGGAAGTAACATGTAGCCACAGTACACCAGTCATGGTGGAATGTGGCCCACAGTACACCAGTCATGGTGGAATGTGGCCCCACAGTACACCAGTCATGGTGGAATGTGGCCACAGTACACCAGTCATGGTGGAATGTGGCCCACAGTACACCAGTCATGGTGGAATGTGGCCCACAGTACACCAGTCATGGTGGAATGTGGCCCACAGTACACCAGTCATGGTGGAATGTAGCCACAGTACACCAGTCATGGTGGAATGTGGCCACAGTACACCAGTCATGGTGGAATGCCACAATCCATCTAGCATTTTTCCTTCACATTACCTGAGGCAGCATAGAGTGATGGGTCGAGGGTAGATGGTATGCACGATGGGGATCTATACGACCACTGAGCGAACGACCAAGAGAAACTACTATGAGGGTCGTTAACAGATGCTATGTTAAGGTAGATACGACCAGTGAGGGAACTACTCTGCAGGTCGTTAACGAATGTAAAAGTTTACCTCGAACGACCAGTCTGCCATGAACATTAAGAACATGAAGAACCTGATGAACATGGAGATCATGAAGAACACAGGCAGCATGGAGAACACAAGGGCATGATATGAACATCAAGTGAACATTGACTTGCCAATAATATAAGAAATGTTTTCTGACCATAAGATTGGTATATATCAAGACGATGAACATTACGAAAGAAGAAGAAAAAGATAAATATGAGAAGAAAATGATGATAATGAAGGTGAAAATGAGAATCGTAAAACACCAGAAAGAACATGGGAAACAGGAAAACATTAATGATGGTTGGGGCGAGGTGATAGGCTGAGCCAGTTAGATGAGACGCCTCGTTACTACCTGCTTAACGATGTCAGGTGGAAGGTACTCAGGTGACCAACAGGTAATTAAGAAGAATCAATATTAGCCCTACAGTAAAGTGAGCACCCGCTCTCCACCATTGTCCTTCACTATCCTGTCTGTCTGTCTGTCTGTTTGTGTCTGTCTGTCTATCTGTCTGTGTCTGTCTGTCTGTGTCTGTCTGTGTCTGTCTATGTCTGTCTGTGTCTCTCTTTCTGTGTCTCTCTGTCTGTGTCTGTCTGTCTGTCTGTCCTCCTTCCCTGCACCTCTCACATTCCAGCCCTGCTCTCTCCCTCGATGCACTTCCCTTACTCTCCCTCCTCTGTACATGGCTTGCCACTTCATCACTCCGCCTCTCCAGGAAAAGTCTCTCAGCTTGAGCTGGAAGCTTACTACCATCTCTTTATTAAGCTTTGTTTCTACAATGTTACTCGTACTGCTCATGTTCCTGAGTCATCACGTGAACCACGGTAGGATTCCCTGCTGAATATGTCACGGGTATATCCAAGATATATCACATACCACCCCTTGCTACCATTATATATTGACATATATCCATATATAGATATTGTGGTGTGAGCGAGGCACCAGACGCATCCTTGATGGTGAGGTAACTGTTATTGTGCACTTGATCATAACATACCGTCAACATGGTCTGTGGCCAAGACGTAGTCAACCACGACAGACGAAGAAATGTATCTTGATATGAAGGAATATTATTATCTTGTTCATCTCTTGTGCCAGCTGAGGATTCAACCTCAGCTGGTGTGGAGGGAACACTGACTGCAGCTGGTGTGGAGGGAACACTGACTGCAGCTGGTGTGGAGGGAACACTGACTGCTGCTGGTGTGGAGGGAACACTGACTTCAGTACGTGACATCTTAAGACTTCTTTTCGTCAACCTTAGGGCTTGACGTCATGATAGTCCTATACCTCGTACATCTTTATGTCCCTGGCCCTAGACATTAATGGCCCACCAGTACACAGTTCTTCCCCAGAATGTTACGACAGAATCACTGGAAAAACGTCTTATGATGATAACAAGAACACTCGATGTTCGTCTTGTAAATTGATTGATTTTGACCATCAGAATAATTTCATGATAACAATAATAAATCTTGAAATTTCCTGGGATATCACATCCATGATATCTGGTCAACCGTAACACGCGGGGAAAATATCAGTGTTGACACCAGACGACGCCTCCCCCCCCAACACAACAACAACTACAGCCCCTCCTCCTCCTCCTCCTCCTGTAATCTGTTGTGATCTTACGTACATTTTCTTTTCTTACAGAATCTTGACAGTTTTATTTATAAAACCTTATTACTCGCTATCTAGAGAAGAGATATTTAGTTAATACATCTAATTACCTTTATTAGTTTTCACGATGATCTTCGTTCATAAACAACGAGTCATTTACCCAAGACCACCTGACTACCTTGCTCCCTCCCACAGCTGGAGCACGAGACTGGTGGCGCTCCCTCCTTCATCACCTCACCTGGCTCTTGGTAAACAACCACTTACTGACCACCCACCTCTCTTGCTACTCTCTCTCCTCTCTCTCTCTCTCTCTCTCTCTCTCTCTCTCTCTCTCTACTCTCACTGCTCTCACCGGACTGATGGCATACTCCCCATGATGTTTACATTCTTTTTATAACCTCTTTCTTTTGCTCCCGTGACCCGTGCCTCGATTGACCTGGCCTCTTTGCCTCCACCCAGACCTTATGATGCGAGAGCAAGACGCCTCACAAGTGCCTCTCGCTCCCAGGAATAGTAGCTCCAACCAGCAGGTCCCGAGGTCGTACACAGGGAGGTAGGGAGGGAGGCCAACCAGCAGGTCCCGAGGTCGTACACAGGGAGGTAGGGAGGGAGGCCAACCGGCAGGTCCCGAGGTCGTACACAGGGAGGTAGGGAGGGAGGCCAACCGGTAGGTCCCGAGGTCGTACACAGGGAGGTAGGGAGGGAGGCCAACCGGCAGGTCCAGAGGTCGTACACAGGGTGGTAGGGAGGGAGGCCAACCAGCAGGTCCCGAGGTCGTACACAGGGAGGTGTGGAGGGAGGGAGGCTGGCGAAGTGATATGCCGTGTAGTAAGGACGGAGGAGGCGTAGAACACGGAGTGAGGGAGTCTCTGGCAGAGGATTGTGGCTATGTATGAATATATGAATCATGAGGGGTTGAGAGTGAGAGAGATGTATGAATCATGAGGGGTTGAGAGTGAGAGAGATGTATGAATCATGAGGGGTTCATAGTGAGAGAGATGTATGAATCATGAGGGGTTGAGAATGAGAGAGATGATAAACAACATTGCTTAGATATTCCACCTCTCATCTCCTTCTGGCGTGTGCGAGGTTTTACTCCCAGTGTGTCTGTGTGTGTGTGTGTGTGTGTGTGTGTGTGTGTGTGTGTGTGTTCCCACGTACGTCCACACCAGATTACTCAATATGTTACGATGATTTACCTTTCTTTTTGAACATTTAGGATGAATGTATTCATCCTTGACCTCATCATCTTACCGGCAGTATCTCCTCACTGCAGCTTCTGGCTCATCTCTCTCTCTTCTCTCTCTCTCTCTCTCTCTCTCTCTCTCTCTCTCTCTCTCTCTCTGAGCCCAGCCGACCCACCCCAACTTTCTCGAGCATCTCTCGTGGTTCGTTCCCTCACCTGTGTCTCTCATGTAAGGAACTTCACCAGCGCCTCACCCACCTGGGTGTGAGGGAGGAACCCTCTCTCTGGTTTTATTATCAATTTTTCGTTCGTTGTTATTGTGAGTTTCTGTTAATCGTATCTTGTCTTCACTGAGGCCAGAACACATCTGACGCTTGCCTCTCGTATGAGGCGTCCTCATCTTTCCTCCCTCACCATCACCCTCACCCTCTCATTCTCTCATATTTATCCACCCTACACTTGTCTTTAGTCACCACCCTTGATTAATATCCCTGGCGAAGACGACAATCACGTCCACACCAGATATGGTGGGAGATAAGTTTGACCTGACGCAAGACCAATGTTGTAGGGGGGGGGGGGGCACACGACCACACAGGGAGGAGTGGGAGGGGTACCAGACCCCCCCCCCCCCCCAGGGCATGAACGACCTTACCACAACAACTATGAAGACGACCACAGACGTCGTTCCTCTCGTGCATGCCACAATGGTTGGTGGTCGTTGTTTACACCGTCACTGCTCGTCTCCTTATTTCATGTTTGTTCGTAATAACATGAATCTGCTCGAGTATTGTAAGTGCTTGTGATGAATCTCTTTATCTTCTCTTTCTTTATAATCACATAAGAACAGTCTGGTATATCATGATACAGGTAATAAAACCTAAATAGATCATGTCTATGTTTATCATCTCACTGATGATAGATTCCAAAATGACCAGGAAGACCATAAAAGACTTGAGGGTTCACTGCTGGACCTGACACACTGGAACTACCACACACCACCACTGGAACCTTCCAGGAGTCATATGTCTTCCACTGAAGTCTGGAACTCCTTCTCACAGACGTAGAACAGACCATCATATTACCCCTCAGAACAACAGACCACACCAAGACCCAGGTCCAGACAGCCAGACACGGTACAATATTCCACAACACAGAACAACAGACCACACCAAGACCCAGGTCCAGACAGCCAGACACAGTACAATATTCCACAACACAGAACAACAGACCACACCAAGACCCAGGTACAGACAGTATTCCACAACACAGCGGCAGACGGGGGATAGCTTGCCTAAGCTGGAGAAATTCTCATTATGTAGTTGGTGGTTGTGTGATAACGTCTTGGCCTCCACGCTAACATCTACATTTGAATCTCTGGTCAATTTTTCTGGCGGATGGTTACGAGAAGATGTGGTCGTGCAGTAAGGGTCATCAGTAGGCAGATATTACCTAACTACCGCCCTTCCACGCAGAAGATCTCCGGGGGGGGGGGGGGATATTATTGACCACAACACAGATGCTGTTGACCGGAACACAGATGTTATTCGCAATACAGATATTGTTGTCCAAAACAGTTTCCATAGCGATACATTGTCTTTCAAACACCTGTCCATCATAGCATGTGTTTAATACAAGATCGTGAGCGTTACTGGGAACTGACAATTGGTAGTAGTTAACAACTGATTGTTCTAAGGCAGAAGGTCGTTCTACGTCTGTAGTCGTCCCAGGTAGATGGTCACTCAGGTCGTTCAAGGTTATAATATCATAGTCATGAAATACAACAATATTCTGGACTTTCTCATCTTCTCGTACATTTATCTGTTTCATATTTCTTCGTCTTTCTTTCATGTGTGTCCTTATGTTCTCATTATCTCCCTTGTACATCAGCTGCAAATTATCTCTCCTTCTTTAACGTAGCTTGAGATTATTTCACCCCATTTTCTTCATCGATCCCTCTCTTCATACGTGGACTAATTACTCATCAAACACCAGTTCTTCCAGTCCCTCATCTTCATCACTTTCCTTCTTAACTACTTCATCTTCATCATTACACTCCACTGACTTTTTCATCGAAACTTGATGAGGATTACTGAAGTGAGAAGCATTTAGGTGGGGATTTCAGTGGTCAGGATTACTGATGTGAAGATTGCTCTGGCCATGACTGATAAGGTGAGGAGGAATGAGATGACGAAGACTGGGGTTATGATGACTGGAATCAGGCTGAGTGATAATTAAGACTTGGAACTTTAAATCTTGGATCATTTGTATATAAAGTTGCTAACATGCAGCAGGTGGAGCTGGAACTTTATACTCTGGAAAGGTTCAAACTCCTGGATTCAGGTAAAAAGGAATATTGTGACGCTGGAACTCCAGTGTCGTCCAGTAGTGAGTTCCTGCCCTACAGGACTTGGTGCCCCCTGGAACATTACCTGAGATGATGGTGTTAGTTTTGATGATTCCATCACGATCGAACTTGGGAGCAGGTAGACTACTATCAACATAATAGCCTGGAAGCTCTACTTGTCTCCAGTTCCTTGTTCCAGTTTTCCTCAACGTCTGGTAAAACTAAAACAATGAAGTCGTGTAAGTCTTAACAAGTGCCATTCTGGAATTCAAATGCTTTGAAACTTTGGAATCGTATCCCGTTGAAAAGTGGGAATCTTGAATACCGTCAACTGGAATGTTGGATTCCTGGTGATCTCAGGTCTTGAAATACTGGAATCCTTTAACCGTTGAATCCTGGAACATTGAGATTCCTTCACCTTTGAATCCTGGAATACTGGAATTCTGCAGTCAACGAAATTCCCAGATCCTTCACCTCTTGATCCACGAAAATCTGTAACTTTACTCCCCCCCCCCCCTGCCCCTGCCCCTGCCCGAGATCCTGGAACATCTGGAACTCTGGAATTCTTTCGAAGTCAATTGATGAAGAGCGACCAGCATGTTTATTGAAGGGGAGGTCGAGTGTAAAGTGAGAAACTGGGAAGAGATAACTGGACCGTGGGAAACGATGGAATGAGATGGTTGCTTTTCCAGACCAGAATGGAAACAGATGAAGGACGGAACACAAGAACGTACCAGAAAACTACCTTGAGTTGTTTACATTGTTTGATCCCACGTGGAAATGTGTCAACAAATAGGACGAGCAACACGTGCAGTGTTCACTGGATTATGCTTCCAGGATGTGATGTGCACTTCGTTGTATCACCAAAATATCGTTATGATAAAAGTGGTTCATTGTTCGTGACGACGGAAAGTGTCTGTCTCGCTGTGGTAAAAAAAATATAAGTGGTAATGGCTGGGCAGTTCAGACATGGATGGTTAAAGGAACACGTGGATAGTTGGGCAGTTTAGTGGTGGGAGGCGAGAGGGACCTGATGGGAGGTGAGAGGGACCTGGTGGGAGGTGAGAGGGACCTGGTGGGAGGTGAGAGGGACCTGATGGGAGGTGAGAGGGACCTGATGGGAGGTGAGAGGGACCTGGTGGGAGGTGAGAGGGACCTGATGGGAGGTGAGAGGGACCTGGTGGGAGGTGAGAGGGACCTGGTGGGAGGTGAGAGGGACCTGGTGGGAGGTGAGAGGGACCTGGACACCACAGACTTCTTGATGGTTTGTGAGCTTTTGTCTCAGAGTCGCAGTGTGAGGGAGGGAAGAGGTCACCAGAGCGATACATGTAGCAACACTCCACGACCCTGACCCTGACCTCACTCCCGTCTGGCTGGATTACCACTCATGTGTGAGGGCCGTCCTGATCCGGGCCCGGATTTACATCCTGTGCCGGAGCCGCCGGAGACCCTCACTTTCTCTTTAGTTTAGCTGAGGTCAGGTAAGGGACGGGGCGCTGTCTGTAGACGGCGCAGGAGAGGCCTTAATACAGGAGACTACGGAAGTGAAGGGTACAGTCAGGAAGCGACTTCTGAGGGAGGGAGGGAAGGAGGGAGGGAGGGAAGGAGGGAGTGGTGTGTGCATTATGCACGGTTGCCAGACGTTCACTAACCCAGTGTACACTATGTTGACGGTCGAGTTTCAGTAATAGTTCTACATAACCAGTGTCCATAGTACTACAGGTCAATGGTTCTTCAATCCACCGTACATTATGTACTCCCGCTGTATGTATTGTGGGCATTACAGTAAGCTGAAGTCTTGTGGGTCTTTCAGTAAGCTGATTATGGCCAGACTTGTCAGCTTTAGCTTAAGTGCTCCTGGGATTATTATAAAAGCGTCTGGTACTGCCAGTTAACGAGGTGATCGAGGATGTAAAACTGTTGTCAACACAATGATGTCAGGAACAGTTATCGTGTATCTACCAAACTATGTTGAGGCTGTGAGGCTCAGAGATGTATAGTTATCTGTGAGACAATGAACCTAAGAGGTTTGAAGCTCTCTATATGGACACCATCAAACAATCGTTACAGTAACTGTCGTTAAGATGACATAAGATACAAAGTGAAGTGTGTGTGTGTGTGTGTGTGTGTGTGTGGGAAGATAGGTTGAGCAAGTCTTCGACTGTCACCTGCTGGAGTTTCTCCGGAATGTGTGGAGGG
This sequence comes from Panulirus ornatus, assembly GCF_036320965.1. Lineage (NCBI taxonomy): Eukaryota > Metazoa > Arthropoda > Malacostraca > Decapoda > Palinuridae > Panulirus > Panulirus ornatus. Next base: position 4,877,718 of record NC_092262.1, on the reverse strand, counting down.
TCGGTGGCCACGCCCAGGTCTTGACGCTTCGTCAGATGATGGCAGACCTGATCAGGTTCACTTGTTCCCACATGACCCCAGCCAACCCCGCTGTATGACGCCTTACCTCCTACAGGTCTTTCCTCCTGAAGTCTCTCCCTCCTTCACTACCACCTGACCTCTGTCGACCTGATCTGATTTGATGCCTCTAGTGACCTTAATTGACCCTCCACCCCATCTTCGATACCTCAAGTAACCTTGTTTCCTCCTTGTTTATGACTTTTCCTTCTCGCTCTGATCTGGATCAAGACGGTAATTGGGTCTGTGTGGTGCTGTGTGGGTCTGTGTGGTGCTGTGTGGGTCTGTGTGGTGCTGTGTGGGTCTTTGTGGTACGTGCGGTGCTGTGTGGGTCTGTGTGGTGCTGTGTGGTACGTGTGGATCTGTGCGGTACGTGTGGTGCTGTGTGGTGCCTAGTGGCACGTGTGGTACTGTATGATGTAACTTATGGGAGGGCAACAGCTGTGTGCTTCTCTTCCTGTCACCAACAATGTTTTACTACAGCTACAGAAGGTTATCTGAAGCCTATGTACTGTTCCTACAGATCTTCAGAACGTATTCCCTGTCGTCTGGACCTGTATAACTGACGGTCAAGATTTCATATTTACATCAGCTAATAATACCATATACTACAGACTCGTTTACATATTGTTCAGACCAACCGTGTCTGTACCTTTGTTCCGCTGGCTCGTCATGGGACTTCCTCTCCTGCACAGATCTTTCTCCCGACTTATCTTCTCCCGCAATCTCCCTCCATCTGTTATCCTCACCTTCATATGATCTTATCTTCCTCAGTCACTGTCCTATCACCTCGGCTCTCCCAGCTGACCTCTGTCCCCCCCCCCCCCGTCCCGTCTCCCGGTCCTCACCTCAACACCTTTTCTTTCTCTCAACTTTTCTCTCTTATTTCCTCTTCATTTCCTCGACCTTCACACCTGTCATAACCACAACTCTTCCCTGCCTGGCCGAACTCTCTCTCTCTCTCTCTCTCTCTCTCTCTCTCTCTCTCTCTCTCTCTCTCTCTCTCTTGCCCTCCTCGGTCACCGTATGTTTGTGTTGATTCTCACATCTGCTTCACCGTCATATCATAATCTTTCTCATCTGCTTCTCATACACAGTTATTTATCTTTATTATCTGTACTTCAGTTACATAGATATTTATATTTCTTACTTGTTTTTTGTTCGCCTTTATTTGTTTGTGTTTTCTTCCACGTCTGCTGCCCACGAAACGATTCCCTTTCCATGTAATTTCCTTTTACTGCTTCTGTTTCCTACGTCAGTAAAGAACATTCAGAGGTTGTAGTCTGAGGTTGTAGCCAGAGGTAATAACCAGAGGTCACAACCAGCTGTCGCAGTCAGAGGTCACAGCTGGAGGCTGAGGATGCAACGTACCATCTGCCACCTTTAAAAACAAAACACCTTGGATAATTGAGAACTAAGAACCCAGGTCAGAGTTCACACTACACTCTCGACTACACATTATCTCTTGAATATATGTGTACATCACAATGTATGAGTGTAGCACACGTGTGTAGTACTACACTGTGTATGGATTATCACGATTAACTCAATTTTTCTACTTTGTTTGTGTTTGAATTTACATTTTCATAATGATTATCAAGTAAACATATATGTTTTGTTATGTGCATATGTTTGTTTATGTATATATTTATGTTGATCATTAACTGAACCTGTATCAGTGCACATATTTAGGCGTCGCCATCAATGTGAGGCACATGACAGTTTTTCGTTTATACTTCGTTTAAATTATAAATGCTTACATCACTCCGTTATTCACCTGGCCATACAGGTGTATGCTCACGTACACACATCCTTATACAGGAGTTCTGTATGTTTGTATAAGTGTGTATGACGAGGTGAGGAAGCCAGACATACTCAGCCATACAGCGTTGTGAGCGGAGATGGTTTCTTAACTGGTAGCAGTGGTTGGGTCCAGGTGTCAGGTTGACACACTACCAGTGACACTGTTCAGGACATAGTGATGACACATGACAACCTGTGTCACCTCAGGTTACTGTGGCAAAGTGTCCTGCCATGTATGACACAGCCCGAGCCAAGACTCGAACAAGGGTCCCAGACACTCAGATCTGTTTTTCTGACCACTCTCACACTGTCTTCCCTCCCATACCTAGTAAGGCTGGTAATACTTAACTAAATGTAACTTGAATGTCATTATCTTCCCACGTAACATGTTGATTGTCATTATCTTCCCACGTAACATGACACCCACCGATCAACAGAATTATTTAAGAATTCAGTAAACAAAATGGTAAACACTGACGAGTTACATGCTACTCTCACTGTTGAACACTTTCCAACACACTCATTATATAAATTCCAACTCGATCATCAGCATTTTTTCAGAGGTAAAGTACGAGTCGTATGATAGAAGCGGGTCTGAAACATGGTATAACTCTGCTGGTTTTAATGATGTCAGCAGAAAGTTCAACAATTTAACCAGATTGTCAATGTTTGTACTTGTTAATTGTCCACCTCCACGGGAAACATTTCTGAAATTCCATTGGTTTGTTTCTAAGTTTTGCTATGTATAGGTTTTATCTTGATGTTTTGTTCT
>NC_092262.1:4792586-4870086 GCF_036320965.1 Panulirus ornatus | reverse complement strand
CTGCATGGGTCAACTGGCTGTAACGATCGTTAAGGATGTGGTGGTGTCCCTCGCTGTCTGGATACTGTCTTCATCCATGCCAATGTGGCCAACTTGGTTGTTAGGGAAGTGACGTCACGTCAATATGGCCGACTTGGTAGGTAGGGAAGTGACGTCACGTCAATATGGCCGACTTGGTAGGTGGGGAAGTGACGTCACGTCAATATGGCCGACCTGGTTCCCCTGGAAGTGACGGCACGTCAAAAAAAAAAAAAATATGGAGAAATTTGAAATTCTTTCTCTAATGAAAACCAGATGATGATTGAAATTTAATCCATCTCCACTAATTAAGTTAGAGCCAGAATGAATGACTATAATTTCATTTGTAGATTCTAGAACAAATTAGAACGAGTTAATAAGGGTTTATATTCGCAAGGTAACAGTCTTTAATTACATTTTGTTGATACAAGCGTAGCTGGGTTATTAACTCCCCCAACAAGTTCAGTTTAAGAGATTTAAAATGTAATTATCCAGGTTAATAATATATGACGTCACAATGGATATTGGTACAAGTAATGAACCCGCGCTGTCACACTTTATATATTTATTAACTTAGGGATTACATATGGCGGGTGTAATTATGTGAGTTACACTGGGGGATTGTGGTGATGGTGGTAGGGGCTACGAGGGCAGGGAGAGGCCTTGGTATATTAACAAAGTATGTAGTAATGATTGATTTCATGTTAACATCCAAGTTAGGTTCACCCAACTCGTAAGGACAAGTGCTTGTGAGCGAGAGATATCGAAACATCTATGAACATATCGGCAAGATGTACATAGCGTTATCAGCTGTTATCCTTATCACCCGACTTGATGGCTAACAATGTAGTTGATCGTTTTTCTGTAACAAGGCTATTCAGTGTCAGAGGTAGTTTATGAGCAAGGAACAGTGGTTGGTTGAAGGCTTGTTGTATGGGATGTGTGAGTTGTGTACAGTGGTGGTTGTGTACAGTGAGGTTGTGTACAGTGATGTTTGTGTACAGTGATGCTTATGTACAGTGTTGTTTACAGTGAGGATTATGTGCAGTGAGGGTTGTGTACAATGAGGGTTGTCTACAGTGAGGGTTGTGTACATTGAGTGTTGTTTACTGTGAGGGTTGTGTTCAGTGGGGGTTGTGTACATTGAGGGTTGTGTACAGTGAGGGTTGTTTACTGTGTGGTAGTGACGTAAGCAAGTCTACAGTTCTGCTGTGTGGGTGAAGGTGGAATATTTTCGTTGTATCTGTTGAAGGTTAGATTTAGAAATCTGGTATACACAAAATCATGACCCCGTATTTAGGTATGACATACACACAGGACTACCTCCCAGTTTTTGCTATACATGTGTTGATCATGTCATCAAGGAAGCGAAGTTTCCCTGTGATGATCCAGGGAATTTCCTTCTCCAGGGAGTGATGTAGAGCAAGATGTCTCAATAAAAACAATGATGTACACATGATGTGTTTCTCCACAGGACTGGTCCCTGGGTGTACACATGTCCAGGTGTTGCCTGTGTACACTAAACACTGAAAAGGTATTTAACTTGCAGAAGGTGTAGTGAACAACCAACATCTTGATCTATAAGTTCTACACTTCATCTCAAAGTTTTATATACGATAATATACGTGTGTGATATTGGAGTTCTCAAAGAAGCTGGGGTAAATATCATTTTGAGCAAAGTCAACACACAGACTGACGGACAAATACAACACAAAATAAGATGTAGGAATTTCTCATATGAAGATAAGCACAGCAAGGATAGAGGAATACAGTGAAAGCATTGAAAGTATAACAAAGGTGAAAGTTTACATTCAAATGAATAGAAATTATCTGATGTTTGTGAGGCCAAAGATTTTGTTGACATTCTACATAAACTTTGTGCAATGACGGTTTCAAAACTTTCTAGGCGGCTTAACCTCATGAACATAATGATACGACCCTTGAACACGACGGTACGACCCTTGCGCACGACGGTACGACCCTTGCGCACGACGGTACGATCCTTGAACACGACGGTACGATCCTTGAACACGACGGTATGACCCTTGAACACAACGGTACGATCCTTGAGCACGACGGTACGACCCTTGAACACAACGGTACGATCCTTGAGCACGACGGTACGACCCATGAACTCGACTCAGGAGTCGTACCGTCGTGCTCAAGGGCTATACCGTCGTAACCGAGAGGTTAAAGCTTAGTAAGCTGTGAGGAAGGTAAGCGTTGGGAAAAGCTTAGGTTTTCCACGTGTGGCGGCTGACGGGGGAATGTGCCCTCCAGTGAGGCAGCGGAACCAGAGTTATTGGTGAATAAAATACACACACACACACACACACACACACACACACACACACACACACACACACACACACACACACTCTCTCTCTCTCTCTCTCTCTCTCTCTCTCTCTCTCTCTCTCTCTCTCTCTCTCTCTCCCTCAGCATCATAGCCTGACAGGCACACCTCCTCCTGTGTACTTCATTACACTCACCAGTGACCTCCTGTGTCTTCATTCATCGTTTGTACGTGTTCACATCACGTACATTAGTCTTGACCTCTGTCCAGCAGCTGTCATCATTTCTGGGGTCAGGGGTCACGTGATGAGCGGACAGTAATTGATACAGAGGAGGATGGAAGGAGTTTGGCCCTTGGGACCTTCCCCCCCTCTCGTCTCCTGGGTCATGTATCCTGGCTGAGGGGTTGTGCCTGGTAGGACGTGTAGGATCCTGCAGGATGTGCTACCACGATCATCCTACACATAATATGACACTTCATACAAGTTGCTCACGTTGGAGTTACCACTCGAACCCATGTGCCTAGGTCATTCTCCACCATAGTATGATCATCCCCCACCACACACCTCCAGGTCACATCAAAGCACTAACCTTCCCTCCAGCACAACTCCAACACAGTAAGACCATCCCCAGCACACACCTCCAACACAGTAAGACCATCCCCAGCACACAACTCTAACACAGTAAGACCATCCCCAGCACACAACTCCAACACAGTAACATCATCCGCACCACACACCTCCAACACAGTAAGATCATCCCCAACACACAACTCCAACACAGTAACATCATCTCCACCACACAGTGTGGGAGCTTCCAGGGGACGTAGCTCGTGTGGACGCTTGACCAGTAACAGTGTTATGTTTCGTGTATGTTACGTGTGAGACAACCATTTCCTATATTGCTTAAATAATAAAATTTATCAGTAATTCCTACAACAACAAGGTTAAAGTATGATATACATGAGTACTATTTTCCTTATGTGTTCAGTACAGATTAACTGATGTGAAATTAAATATACAGGAAGCAAAATGTAGTTGATAAACTGTGGTGACTGAACTGGACGCATAAGATGAGTTAGTGACTGAACTAATAAAATATATGGAGATGTGATGTAGCTTTATAGAGTTTATCTCAATACGATATTGTTAATACGGTGAAGACGATCACATAATACAGCACGAGATGCAATCATGACATTTTTGAGCACAGACCACGCAGGTATGAACTTTCTGCAGCTAATCTTGTTTGCAAACTCTGACACATCCAACTCTCTATCACCTTCCATTTAATATTCTTTCTATAATGTTTTTATACACGTAAATCATACATCAACAAGGAGGGAATTATGGAGAAATTAATACACGAATCATAGACGTAGGCTTGAGCTGTATCTTCCCCTGCTGACCATCTGCTCACTGGTAAAATATCTCAAAAGCCACTCATAGATATGGCTGGAGACTATATAAAGAAGAAAACGAAAAAGATGATATTCCAAATGCTTTTTCTCCTTCTTTAACCACAACTCAAAACATCGGCTTTGAAGGGATCGATGGCAACACAACTTTCGCCAGTGTTTCCCCGAGAAAACCTGGATGGTTGAAGTTTACCATCCTCAGTAATCAAACAGCAGAAACCAGGCAGGTGTGTAAACCATAAACCTCTTTGACAGTAGGTTTAACAGCTCACTTTTAATGGTTTTTAATAGCTGGGATGAAGGCATTGTTTCGAGGGGTTATTGAGGCCTGGGATGAAGGTATATTGTTGGGTATACATCTGTTCTGACTCAAGCTTGCCAGCTTAAGGTTAGCTTGTTGTATATGGTGTTCTCTTCAGTGTCTCTCTCTCTCTCTCTCTCTCTCTCTCTCTCTCTCTCTCTCTCTCTCTCTCTCTCTCTCTCTCTCTCTCTCTCGTGCCCGGTCACTATCAGGCACAGAAGTTTGATACAACTTAAGTCTGATGCCTGTGGCTTCTATCGTGGGACTGCAAGTTCCTCAGATAAGCTTATCCTCAGAAATGGTGGCTCGTCAAGCTGTTCAGTTAAGCTTGAGCTTATAAGCTTTATAGTGATGACGTCATTTGAGTCACTTTTTGAGTCTGTGTCTTCATGTTCCACGAAAAACGTCCAGGAATTATGACATCATAAAGTGTGGTACGTAGTATATGTATATATATTTGTGTGTGTGTGTGTGTGTGTGTGTGTGTGTGTGTGTGTGTGTGTGTGTGTGTGTGTTTGATATATTTATCAAGATGTAAAGGTTAGAAGTATTCAGTCTTTTTCAAGAGACAACAGTATATCAACAACGTTTGTTTAACCAGAAAAACAGGAAATGTCTCAATCAATATCACTTCGTTTATTGACACTTGAGAGATGTTCTTAGTGAGGTGAACAACGTAACAGACTCTTACCACCTGTTTACCACCATCTACACGCAACTACCTCCTTCCAGGACCAGTGTATTAACTATGCCACGCTGTTGTCATGTCTTCACCTACACCACAAAGTTCTGGAAGTCTTAACCTCCCCGTATCTTCCTAACACTCAACACCACAGGAAGCAGGGGACATGGAACACTTGGAACACGAAACACTTGGAACACTTGGAACAGGGAACACTTGGAACACTTGGAACAGGGAAGACGAGGAAGATGAATGGTGATTTCTTGTTTTTTAAGGACATCACCGCGAAATGAGAGGAGGGAGAGAATGGGGAGAGTGAGAGTAAGTGAGAGTGATGGGAGAGTAAATCAAGGATATTTCGAGGAACATACATTAGAAAGACGTATGAAGAACGTATATATCAGGTCCCCATGTTGGACAATATCGTCTGGAGACATGATGGATTAATGAACTTAAGAGTAAATGAAAATAAACTTCAGCTTTATAAAGATAAAGACCAAGTGCAGATAACATCTGTGTGTCAGCTGTAGATATGTACGCGCTGTAAGGCTATTAAAGGGGGACCTGTGACAAGCAGGTGTTACAGCAGGTGTTCGTGCAGGTGTGTCCCGTGGCAGATGTTAACAGTAGGGCGACGGAGCCAGGGGTAAGGTGTCGACACCTTTCTCACATTGGTTCTGGTTTTTATGGTCGCTCGGGTGAAGACCATGGCAAAGAAATGTTACGTGTTTGGACTTCCACTGGCTTAGCTTCAGGCCATAAAAACACAAGCTGACAGGACACAGTTCCCTTGTTGGGCCCCCTTCAAAGGCCCCCTTGTCAGGGGTGTCCCGCTCTTGCCCCAACAGGGAACCCGCCCCACACATCCGTAGGCGCCCTAGACGCCTCCAAGTGTTTCCTCCAATTTACCTAAAACATCAACTTTAACAACATCTCGATAATGTTGTACCTGACACCAAGAATGTGTAGTGTGGGTTAATCCAACGATAGTGTGAGTGAGGGAAGTGGCTCACATATTCTTATCTCCCTCCTCCTCCTCCTGCTCCTCCTCCTGCTCCTCCAGCACCCAACATTTCCTGTAAATATTCCCAAGTGTTGTTGTCATTGCCTCACAGTGGCGTCAAGAGTCTGGCACTCCTGACTATCATTGTCTGGCCGTAATTACCTCTCCAGTGATCACCCTCGAACTAACTATCTCTCACCAGGCACAACTCTCACGCTAATTAACAAACTTGATACATAATTACAACCAGCAAGACAATGATATACTGTCCCAGCACATCCTTCAGGTGGACCTGCTGAGAGGTTTGGAGAGGGAGAGGGCTGGGAGAGTAGAGAGAGAACTGGGAGAGGGACGGGGAGAAACTACAGAGCTGAGAGACGGGCTGGGAGAGTATGTAGGGCTGGGCGAGTGACAGAGAAGCCTTGAGGGGCTGAGAGATGACGTCTTTCTAAAAGACAAGTGGAGGAAGTTGACCACACGAGTGAATAAGACCTGACTGTGAAGAACTCTCACAACTTCCAGTCAAAAGTTTTTCTTCATTTTGATCTTACAGTTGGAATAATGGAGAAAATGTATAACATTTTCTGTAGAAACTACAGACCATTGAACCATGTCGTATATACGATATATGATATCAATGAACTACTTACACCTTTACATGTATGATATGTATTCATACATTCTCAGAACAGTGGCAGAAAAGTACTGAGAAAAACGTAAAACAATAAATGTAACATATCTCATAAATCCCTTAATGAAAGCTATAGCTCAAAGCTAAAATATAAAGCTAAACCTTCTGTATCAGTGATGACCTTTCATGATATATTTAATGTATTGACCTGTGATGATCACCTTGTTTACACCACAGTAAGTCATCCAACACAGATATGGTCGGGTCATCACTGTATGTTCTTCCTGTCTCAAGAACAATAATATGAAGAACTCAGTAGTCAGCCACCTTGACGTTTTCCTTCATTCATTCATGGTCAACATATGATGGATTATGTGGCAACATATGTTGTCTCATGTGGCAAAAAACATACCAAGGTTGGTAGGATTGTTCTATAGATTGTAGCTGGAGAGAGAGAGAGAGAGAGAGAGAGAGAGAGAGAGAGAGAGAGAGAGAGAGAGAGAGAGAGAGAGAGAGAGAGAGAGAGACGTAAATAATTCTGCATGCTAACTAGAGTTTATAAAACAAATATCTGTTGAAATATCCAATCAAATATCTGAGATTGTAAAGGTTGTTTGTTCGAGGAAATATGTTTATTTTGAGTATATATTGCCATGTTTTCAAGATATAGAGAAACAATATCTTGATGTATATGCTTGAAAAGGACTGAGCTACTGGGATAGTGTTTCATATTATAACATATATTTCTTTTGTTTTCTTCCAGGTATGTTCAGCACTTCCAACAACGCCTGACAACACTAAGGAGAGCTTCCCGCTGTTGTCAAGGTGTTGGTAAACACTATCAAAGTATGGACCAGTTGATGACAACATTGCCAACATGTTGGTAATCAAGAGAGGTAATTCACGTGACAATGTTTGGTGCTCAACACTTGCTTGACAACACAATGTCATGTTGGTCGTATGTACGGGGATCAGTGTTGGGCTGGGGCGATGTCTGCGGGTAACTGGACGGTCTGGGGTGAAGTTACTGGGGTAACTGTCATGAACACTACAACACATCACAACCAGCATTACAACACATCACAATCAACATTACATTTCAGTGGGCTACCCACCTTAATCAGTGGCCCACCTGGCTGGTTCCACAGGCCACCTGTCATGTCTTAATGTTCACCTGATTTGATTTTTTACAACCTCAGGTGAAGTTGTAAACAACAACACCTGTTGTGGAAACTTTGATAAGCATTGGCAACTTTACTGATCTCTGATTTGGCGGTTGAAGTCTTGTTCTCTCTCTCTCTCTCTCTCTCTCTCTCTCTCTCTCTCTCTCTCTCTCTCTCTCTCTCTCCCTCACTAACCATCTGACATGACCACAAACCATCTGTCAAGATCACCATCGTCAAGGCAATCAGGAAGGTAATTAAGGACTGTTTATTACCAATCTTGGGCCACGTGATGTTACAAGATCATTAGTAAATAACCTGTGTTACCGGACTTGCCAGGTGCGGGTAGCCAGCTGTCAAGCGCAGACCGGACGGGCGCAACGCCTCTGTCTGGATGTTGGCACAGCTGTCAACCACGTATATATATATATATATATATATATATATATATATATATATATATATATATATATATATATATATACCTGAAATGTTCTGGTCTTTGTTTACGTTGTGATCAATGCCAGTTGATATCTTCTTCCGTCAAATTATTATTGCCTCTTAATCTGTACGTTCATCTGTATTCTATCCATCTAGACATCTATTTTTCTCTTATGCTATATATCTATTTTTCTATCACTAACTACAGATCTATCACCCTACATATCTGTCTGTCTATGTATTAACTTTGTGGGTCGGTCTTACGCACTTATCTATCTTTGTATTTTCCTTTACCTTATGTATGTATGTACGTGTACACCCACACCTCTGTGGATAAATACATATATACATAAATATTATACATGTGACCTTTTACCAGCATTATACAAATGAATATTACAAAGGAATTTACCTCAGGATGAGTTTGTTTTTGTGATTATAAAAACTCCAGTTCAACTTTTTCAAAACGTAACTTATCCCAAAAAAGAATCGGACAGAAGTCATATTTATTCGTTAATGATTAAAGTTTCTTGATATAGTTATTATATGAGAGACGAGCATTATAGAAGCTTCGTGAAACTGCGAAAAGGTTATATTTACTTTCAATAGAAAATGTGTTACGTCCTTTTGAAACATAATGTTCGCAACCGGGTGCCTGTTTTCATTGTGCCTCAGATGTAAATACTGTAATGAACCTGAAATAGAAGAGCGGGTCACATGGGAAGCAGTTTGTAGCAACAGTTTCAGGAATAGCTGTGTCTCCCGCTGTGGCCATCATAGACACACATCACACATAACCTTGATCATGTCCGTTCATCATCATCTTCGGTGTGGCCCACGGCCCACCCTGGGGTGCGCTCACCAGTGAAGTACCGACCTCACACACACCCCCAGAGAGAGAGAGAGAGAGAGAGAGAGAGAGAGAGAGAGAGAGAGTCAATATGTGATGAGAACGTTATATTATCCCTCCAGTAAGGTTGTCTAGCAAGAAAGCCAGGCAGTTTAGCGACAAACTTAGCGTAAATAACATTCTACTTTGCTCTCCTTCGTCAATGTGTTTCTCTACGTCTAGTGTCACATCTTTATACTAAATGGCTACTATTAAGTTTAAAAAATATTAAACAGACACCAAAGTACTTTATAATCCCACTAACAGACCAGGAAAATATGAAATATATTCATTATACCAACACAAACAATGTCTACGGCCTCGCTCAGCGATGTGTCGCGCGCGCGAAAGCTGGAAAAGTCTACGGTCAACCATACCCACGTTTCACTACCCGTGTTAATACTACGTCAAGACACTACACATCTACTGGGTACAATATTCTCTATGGTATTATTACATAGACGATGTCATCATGTACAAATGAGAATATATATATATATATATATATATATATATATATATATATATATATATATATATATATATATATATGTTTTCTTTCCAGTTAATTTCAGTAATATGGTTAAGGGATAGGTTGTTGCGTCCATATTTTTCAATTTCTAGTTTTTTTCTGAGGTATTTTGCTGAGATATAAGTACCTAGAGGGAACTTGACTTTCGTATTGTGGAACTGTAGACATATGAGACGGTTGTCTCAGACATATGGGATGGCCAGCCTCATAATGAGATCTTTGTTCATTGAAAAACTTTTTTCTCTTAGTGTTTGACTTTCAACTTTAATTGCTATTTTTCATCTCAAGTTTCCGAACTTCTCTAATGACGTGCGAGTTTGAACTTTATATATCTGAGCGTGGGTGTATACGCTCGCTCACGAAGGCTATGAGAAACACCTGAATGATCGTCATTATACTAATGACGGGAAGATCCTTAATGTAGCTTATCCTTTTTATATGATGTTTTCCTGTTTCATATAGTGGACTTATAGCCGTGAGGTGGTGTGAGGAGCCAACATCACACCTCATAGCCGGGACACATATGTAGATATGGACCGGGAATATATATGTAGATATGGGGTGGGAATATTTCTATGTAGATATGGACTGGAAATATATATGTAGATATGGGGTGGGAATACTTCTGTGTAGACCCTTGGGTGAACCAGGAAGATGAACACAAATGATTGAGAAGGTTGGGTCATGTGTGAACACAGGGAATGCACTTGACAAGATAACAGGAGACGACTCTCCACCAAGCTCTGATTTCGTTTGTAAATATTACTCATGTAATTACTTTCGAATGGTCGTTCATTGTAATTAGGTAATCATCCGTTAGTTAACATTAATTACTTCCAGTCCATCTCTGTCCTAAGTTTTCCTACATATAATATCACTGTTTACATATGCATGGCCTCCAAGATGACGGAGACTCGCTTCCAAATTACAGTTTGTATGAAGAAGGAGGAAGTGTAGTTGAGAAGTGGGTGTACGTGTACACCTTCTGGCAGACAATGACGAGACTGTGTTATTTGTGGAGGAAGTTATAATTGGTAGGAGGCAGCTTTGACGGGCCTCACCCACACCAACCAAATTGATATCTTTTCTCTGGTATAATTATGTTCACATGTGAGGTGATAAGACTCATTGTTTCTCCTCATTATGCAAAGTCTTTTCTCATCCATTGTACATTCTTTATGAGGACTCATGTATTACTCATCCATATTTTACTTAATAAGGGATTTCCTCATTCCTCCCTTCTTGTACTCACCAATTTCTGCTTCATATATTCTTCTTGCTCTTCCCTCATAAAAGTACCTTCAGTCATTTCTGTTCTATCTCGCTCCATACTCATCATGCCTCATACTTCCCCTCATCATGCCTCATACTTCCGCTCATCATGCCTCATACTTCACCTCATTATGCCTCATACTTGCCCTCATCATGCCTTATACTTCCCCTCATCATGCCTCACACTTCACCTCATTATGCCTCATATTTCCCCTCATCATGCCTCACACTTCACCTCATTATGCCTCATATTTCCCCTCATTATGCCTCATACTTCCCCTCATCATGCCTCACACTTCACCTCATCATGCCTCATACTTCACCTCATCATGTCTCATACTTCCCCTCATCATGCCTCGTACTTGCCCTCATCATGCCTCATACTTGCACTCATCATGCCTCACACTTCACCTCATTATGCCTCATACTTGCCCTCATCATGCCTCACACTTCACCTCATCATACCTCATACTTGCCCTCATCATGCCTCATACTTGCCCTCATCATGCCTCATACTTGCCCTCATCATGCCTCACACTTCACCTCATTATGCCTCATACTTCCCCTCATCATGCCTCACACTTCACATCATTATGCCTCATACTTCCCTTCATCATGCCTCACACTTCACCTCATCATGCCTCACACTTCACCTCATTATGCCTCATACTTGCCCTCATCATGCTTGCCCTCATCATGCCACTGTTATTATCAACTTTTGGACATATTGTCTAGCTGTTAAGTCAACTGCTCTGTGCAGCCATAGTGAAAGTCTAGTTGTAACTATAGGTCTCTCGCTGTTGTAATTTGCCATCAAATTTTCTCCAGTACTTACGAGCGTCGTAACTCGACCAAGACTAACATGATCGTAAGAACAAATTCTTTCTCGACACAGATTCGTAATAGTTCAATGTACCGCCGTCTACTGGTCACCTAGGAGCTCAACTCTTCCCTAACTATGCTACTGTTGTCTCAAAGACTCTCGTCTGTTTGCGTCTGTTGCCTCTTGTCCGTCATCCAACAGAAGCAACAGAAGACGGTCACAGATTGGCTAGTGGACTGTCACAGTGAAGGTGACAGTAATAGTAACATCAGAAAGTGTACTTTATCCTCGCCTTTTGCTTGATGTATCAGATATTCTACATATGTTGGTAAATACCAGTCTGCATGACCGATCTAGTTCTATCTTGCGATTGACAAAAGAGAATAAACATATAGCTTTTATAAATCATTATAGTTGTGTGTGTTGGCTGGACCACTCTCTCCACTCCTCGCATCTCACACTAAAATGACTTAGATCTTATCTTGCAAGTTTTGAACTCCTTACAGACGACAGAATGACCCCCAGCTATGGTGGCGTGACCCTTTGACATGACCCACCTGGTTCTCATGCGGTCAAGTGTATCTGCAGTACAACTTGTCTGAGTTTCGCAGAAGATATCAGTATATAAGAATACGACACATTCATGTTACACCAGGAAAAGTTTGTAACATGTGGAACATGAAATTTACCAACTTAAGATAAGTGTACAGATCTAAGTAAGATCCCAGAAACCTTAGCAAACATCACCTGGAACATCAAACATCGTAATAGATAATGATTAAAACCTAAGAAAAAGTAAGACACGACACGAATCTTTACAAACCATAATATTTAGTGTTATACACAACACATGCCAACTGGAGTTCACCAGACGGACGTTCTCTTGCTGCTCATTAACGATATGAGTTTGAAGAACAATTGAAAATGATATTTTGGTCATGGGAAGATGAGCCAAGATACTCAGTTAATGGTTTAAGAACATACAACTTCCAGCGTGTCTGAACACCCCGTACAGTTCTCCCTCGATCTCTGTGCAGGTGTAGGTCGGTGTAGGAACAGGTAGGTGTAGGTCGGTGTAGGAACAGGTAGGTGTAGGTCGGTGTAGGAACAGGTAGGTGTAGGAACAAGTAAGTGAGGGCGTGGTTGATGATGGTACACTTCATACCTTACTCATGCGTCCTCATGCAAGTCGGATGAGTTCCTACAGTCGAGTTCAAAGGAATATCAAATGGACTTTTTCTCCTGAACATAAGCTGGCGGGGACATTATCCTTCTAGCAGGCAGGTTCCAGAGGCCATCTAGCCCACCAGAAACATCCTACATCCAGACCTTGTCTTCAATAGGCCGCCAACGACCCATCTTTACAAGTCAAAGTTCCCGTCCTGCAGCTTCCCTGGAAAAGACTTTAGACACTTTTTTTTTCTTCTTTCCAGTCAAAGCTTGTAGGTTCCTTCCTCACAAAGAGGTTCCAGACCCCATCCTTTCCAGTAAGAAGTCTGCAAACTATACCCCTTCCGCTTTCAAGGTTTTAAGGATATTCCTCCTGGAAGAAAGTTTCCAGGATCGTATGACGTTCACACTGGGGACTGCTATATCCACGGGCAGCGGCCTCTGAAGCTGGTCCTCCTGGACAAAGGGTTTCCAGGCACAGTCCTTGCCAGGGGAAGGTTTATGGATTTCTTCTCCCCGGCTCAAGGAGTTTCATGATGGATCCTTTGGCAGGAAGAGCTGGTACCTGGGACCCTACTCTCAAGAAAAAAGAATTCTGGTGTCTCACTGGAAGGTTGAGAACCAGTTCCAGTAAGTGATGCCAGACACAAGGACCACTCATCTTTGTTTACTACATACCTGGGTAATACCCATTCCATTCTCTTTACAGCAATATCTTTATCATATTTATTTGTATAAAAGATAAAGATATTTCTGATATTGTCTCTCAAACAATAGAAGAATTTTTTGAAATAAACTAAAGTTTTGAAGGATCGACCAGAGGAGATAAAAAAGATCCCGGCTTCTCCTTGGTAAAGACCCACTTCCTAGACACTTGCCTGGAAGACAGAGAGGTCCTGGACACATGCCTGGAAGACAGAGAGGTCCTGGACACATACTTGGAAGACAGAGAGGTCCTGGACACATACCTGGAAGACAGAGAGGTCCTGGACACATATCTGGAAGACAGAGAGGTCCTGGACACATGCCTGGAAGACAGAGAGGTCCTGGACACATACTGGAAGGTAGGATGGTTCTGGAAACACACCTAAGAGACAGGGAGTTGTTTAACACGTTGCTTCTCAGGACCTGAGACCCGTATGTTGGTCCACATACCCTGAGGACAACCTCACAACCACGTCCTATAGTATCCTCATGTTTACCTCACACATGTAGCCTCTGACGCTTATAATCGGATAACAATGATTACAAGCTCAACCTCCGTATATATATATATATATATATTCCCTCCAAAAATGATTCATAGAAGGATTGCTGATAACCGAGTCATTTCGTGTTTGATCTTCAATGTAAAAATTCTCATTTAATTTCTCTTAAACCTTGATAATTGGCTTATTAAATCTGGAACATATACGATCGTTAGGGCAGTAATTTCCCCAGAGGACCAGACGTTCCTCACAAATAACAGAACAAATCCTTTCTCATTACATTGTAAAATGATTAGTAGATGGCTTATGGAAGGTCTAATTAGTTCTTACCATATGGGGTTAGGAATGACTTGTTGGTGGAAGCTGAACTGTTACCTGATTGTTTTTTGTAGCTGAAGAAAATGGGATGTGGGAGATGGTCGTGTTTTACTGTTTGCTGCTGTATTTACGTTGATGTGTGGGTGTGTGCGTGTGTGTGTGTGTGTGTTTGTGTGTGTGATATATATATAAACACGAACACACATTCATCACTTCGATGAATAAAACGCATTCCTTCCTCCTCCACTCCACTCACCACCGGTTACACACACACACACACACACACACACACACACACACACACACACACACACACACACCATGACCCGGCCACTTCTCATATCTAGCACTTACACAGCACTTACCTCTGCCTACCTTCACAGCAGACACGGCACTTATCTCTGCCTACCTTCACAGCAGACACAGCACTTATCTCTGCCTACCTTCACAGCAGACACAGCACTTACCTCTGCCTACCTTCACAGCAGACACAGCACTTAGCTCTGCCTACCTTCACAGCAGACACAGCACTTAGCTCTGCCTACCTTCACAGCAGACACAGCACTTAGCTCTGCCTACCTTCACAGCAGACACAGCACATTTCCCCCCCCCCCCATCCCGAGCCTAACTAGCGACCTGCCTCATTGTTTACGTTTGTGTAACTAAGATGTGAAGAAGATATGTGAAGGGGAATCCAACCCCATCTGACCCCTTGTGACCCCCTCTGACCCAGGAAATGAATATATTGAATAAATATTGCGTTACAGTACGATTATATTACAGTTACAGTGAAAAACTAGCGAATAAAGAAAAAGCAGCCAGTTAACATTGGTTATTACAAATTATTTCTGTACCACATATTTTCTGACCCATATTCATTTTCGATATAGGTAAATATGTTTTAAGGTTTTGCTCAAATAAACTGTACCCACAGATGTACATCACTATACATGTGTACCCACAGATGTATATCACTATACATGTGTACCCACAGATGTATATCACTATACATGTGTACCCACAGATGTATATCACTATACATGTGTACCCACAGATGTATATCACTATACATGTGTACCCACAGATGTATATCACTATACATGTGTACCTACAGATGATATCACTATACATGTGTACCTACAGATGATATCACTATACATGTGTACCTACAGATGATATCACTATACATGTGTACCTACAGATGTATATCACTATACATGTGTACCTACAGATGATATCACTATACATGTGTACCTACAGATGATATCACTATACATGTGTACCTACAGATGTATATCACTATACATGTGTACCTACAGATGATATCACTATACATGTGTACCTACAGATGTATATCACTATACATGTGTACTCACAGTTGATATCAGTATACATGTGTACCCACAGTTGATATCAGTATACATGTGTACCCACAGTTGATATCAGTATACATGTGTACCCACAGTTGATATCAGTATACATGTGTACCCACAGTTGATATCAGTATACATGTGTACCCACAGTTGATATCAGTATACATGTGTACCCACAGTTGATATCAGTATACATGTGTACCCACAGTTGATATCTTAATGTTGTTTTAATGATGGTGTTTCATGAGCGCTATGTTGGAATATTGGGATTAGTGCTACGTTCGTCTATGTTGGAGCGCTGGGCTCATTGCTATGTTCGTCTATGTTGGAGTGTAGGGATTAGTGCTATGTTGACGCTGCTGGCTTATATCAAGCCTTCATATGTACATAAAAGCACACACAACAGTATTATAAGATAAACACGCACACATATATACCAACACAAACACTGGCCAGTTTAATGCATAATGTCTTAACATAGCGTTCAGTTCACCAGTTTAATACATAGTGTCTTAACATAGCATTTAGTTCACCTGTTTAATACATAGTGTCTTAATATAGCATTTAGTTCACCAGTTTAATACATAGTGTCTTAATATAGCATTTAGTTCACCAGTTTAATACATAGTGTCTTAACACAGCATTTAGTTCACCAGTTTAATACATAGTGTCTTAACATACCATTCAGTTCACCAGTTTAATACATAGTGTCTTAACACAGCATTTAGTTCACCAGTTTAATACATAGTGTCTTAACACAGCATTTAGTTCACCAGTTTGATACATAGTGTCTTAACATAGCATTTAATTCACCAGTTTAATGCATAGTGTCTTAACACAGCATTTAGTTCACCGGTTTAATACATAGTGTCTTAACACAGCATTTAGTTCACCAGTTTAATACATAGTGTCTTAACATAGCATTCAGTTCACCAGTTTGATACATAGTGTCTTAACATAGCATTTAATTCACCAGTTTAATACATAGTGTCTTAACACAGCATTTAGTTCACCAGTTTAATACATAGTGTCTTAACATAGCATTTAGTTCACCAGTTTAATACATAGTGTCTTAACATAGCATTTAATTCACCAGTTTAATACATAGTGTCTTAACACAGCATTTAGTTCACCGGTTTAATACATAGTGTCTTAACACAGCATTTAGTTCACCAGTTTAATACATAGTGTCTTAATATAGCATTTAGTTCACCAGTTTAATAAATAGTGTCTTAATATAGCATTTAGTTCACCAGTTTAATACATAGTGTCTTAACACAGCATTTAGTTCACCAGTTTAATACATAGTGTCTTAACATACCATTCAGTTCACCAGTTTAATACATAGTGTCTTAACACAGCATTTAGTTCACCAGTTTAATACATAGTGTCTTAACACAGCATTTAGTTCACCAGTTTAATACATAGTGTCTTAACATAGCATTCAGTTCACCAGTTTAATACATAGTGTCTTAACATAGCATTTAGTTCATCTCTCAGGTTCTCTATGAATCTCACAGTAAACCTGTTGTGACGTCACAGGGGTTGTTACGTCATAGCCGAGGTGACGTAGGTGAGTACATACGTCAGTCCTAGCGTGATAGCAAGACTGAAGGAGGAAGGAAACAGCTCGGAAGACGGATTACATAACGGTCAATCCTCACGTTGCTGGTCTTACCACACAAACTGCGGGAAGCTGCAGGTCCAGGCCTTAGTGAGGGGGGGCACATAGAAGCCAGCACTCGTGTTAGCCTGCACCTCCTCCTTTGTCTCCTGCTGTATCTCCTACTGTTCATGTTTCTAACCCAAGATGTGTTGAGGCATATATTAAAGATTATGAAAACTATCATGATAATGAACACACACACACACACACACACACACACACACACACACACACACACACACACACACACACATACTAGTATATGTACCACAACATGACCAGGTCATGCCACACCACATACCCCAACATGAGCACCACAACATGACCAGGTCATGCCACACCACATACCCCAACATGAGCACCACAACATGATCAGGTCATGCCACACAACATACCCCAACATGAGCACCACAACATGACCAGGTCATGCCACACCACATACCCCAACATGAGCACCACAACATAGAGGGAATCCTATACAAGTGAAAACCAAAATGTTGTGTGGTATGTCGGGCGTCCAGCTGGCTGCTGCTGGTGCAGCTCCTGCAAATTGATGGAACGTCGATACAACTGATGAAGTACTGTGGGAGTGTGGGGTGTGTTGGTGTGGGGTGTAGGGTGGGGGGTATGTTGGGGTGCTGTGGTTGTGTGGGTTGTGGGGGGTATGTTGGTGTGCTGTGGTTGTGTGGGTTGTGGGGGGTATGTTGGTGTGCTGTGGTTGTGTGGGTTGTGGGGGGTATGTTGGTGTGCTGTGGTTGTGTGGGTTGTGGGGGGTATGTTGGTGTGCTGTGGTTGTGTGGGTTGTGGGGGGTATGTTGGTGTGCTGTGGTTGTGTGGGTTGTGGGGGGTATGTTGGTGTGCTGTGGTTGTGTGGGTTGTGGGGGGTATGTTGGTGTGCTGTGGTTGTGTGGGTTGTGGGGGGTATGTTGGTGTGCTGTGGTTGTGTGGGTTGTGGGGGGTATGTTGGTGTGCTGTGGTTGTGTGGGTTGTGGGGGGTATGTTGGTGTGCTGTGGTTGTGTGGGGTGGGAGATGTGATGTAGTCTGGTGTGTTCCCGCTAGAGGGTCTCCCCACACTCACCATTTATTTCTCCCCACAACCCTGTGTGTGTGGGTGTGGGTGTGGGTGGGTGTGGGTGTTGGGGAGGAACACACGTAGGTGTAGGGGAGGATCTTCAAGTGTCCTCTAGGTGTTGGGTGTAGGTCAAAGTTCATGCTGTGTGTTATCATGCGTGATGATGACCTCCACACACGGCACCCACACCTGTCGCCCCCCCCCCCCCCGGGGTGTCTCCCCCCGGGGGGGGGGGGTCACTGTGGGCATGACCCCTGTTGTGGGTCCTGGTAGATGTACGTATAGATAACAGGTCATGTGACCCTCTCACTGGCTCACACTTTCCCTCAACTCTCTCTCTCTCTCTCTCTCTTCTCTCTCTCTCTCTCTCTCTCTCTCTCTCTCTCTCTCTCTCTCTCTCTCTCTCTCTCTCTCTCTCTCGTTGTTGACCCCAGATCTTTATCCTCGCTAAGCTCATGTTATCTTGTGGTTGTTATTGTTATTGAATGAGTGAATCACCGGCGTCCAGTGACTGTGTTGTGGTTGTGTGGCGTTCATTACGTGGCAGACAACTGAACACAACATCAGACACGTCTTGAAGGAGTTCAAACTGTAGTGACGTCATCCGTGACCCTCAGTCTTGGTCAATACTGTAGTGACGTCATCTGACCTGTTGACACTTGGCAGTGTGTTTACACCAGCTGAGACGTAGACAGCTGGTCATCAACTGGGAGTAGAACAGCTGGTCACAATTAAGAGATGAGCTGGTCTATGTGTATCATTACGTGAGACAAGACAAGTGTGTAGGAATCAAGCCGATGTTTCCTTCCTGTAAACAACTCGTCTCTTGATTGGTTAACTTGGCCAAACTGCCCAGGTCGAGCAGTTTGGTAGCTTCCGTATTATAATTCTCTTTCTGATATTATTAATAATCGTTTGTTAAGAATATATAAGTCATAGGATTTGATCTGCTTGTTCCAGTGAGACAACAACCTCTAAACTGCTCGTAACATGGAGAGGTTAACAACCAAATCATAGGTGGTTTAGCTGGTCAACAGCAGTTATACTTGTTTGTTGTCCCTTGTTTGGTTATCTTAAGAAAATAGAGAAAGTGTCCATGTTTACTGTACGAGTATATGGAGTGTATACCCCATATACTATACAGCTTCACAGCCAATCATATTCCTTGCTTTTCTTTATCAACTACATCACATATACTGTATAGTCCTGACGTGCCAAACTATACCAAACGACCAGAAACTTTACTATAAGTTCTGACGCGAGAAATGCCATGAGAGTGTCACTTTCCACTTCACATTGATGATCGCAGAGTGGCACTTACCTCGCCTGGCTGGTGGTGGGTGCCACACAACCCAGCCTCATTACTGTCTGGCGGGTCCTGAAATGCTCTCAGGCAACGTCCACTGGCCATGGTCAACGCTCGACTCCCTCATGTCATTAATTTTGGCTTCATTAGCGACCATGAGTCGGTATATTGAGTGTGTGTGTGTGTGTGTGTGTGTGTGTGTGTGTGTGTACGTGGTGGGAGAGGATGTTATTCACAGACAAGAAACTAATGTGATGATGGGAGGTGATAATGACAACACTTGAATCCACACGAGAATGTCTGTCTCTGTCTGTCTGTCTGTGTCTCTATCTGTTTACCTTAGTCATTATCCTCTGCCTGTCTAACCGTTCATCCTTCTGTTTATCATTCTCTTTTCCCGTCTGTCTATCTCCTCCAGGTCAGGTCATAGGTCACATCATCAGCGCCCGAGTGTGATATTCTCAAACTCAGGGAGTCAAGTTTCCAACTGATTAAAGGTAAACTGCTCTTGTGTCTGTGGAGGCCAGAGGTACATGACTCTTGGAGTACAGAGTCAAGATGGACCAGAGACACATGTTGTCATACAATCACTAGCTGATATATGTATATATATATATATATATATATATATATATATATATATATATATATATATATATATATATATATATATATATATATATATCTTCCATGAAAGATTCAACATAAGAGAAATGGTGAGAATAAGTCCTGCGACACATGAAGCAGTGTATGGAGATGTGTCGTGTATTTTCTGATACAGTTTCACCAACGCATGTTGACCAACCAGACGATGTTGTTGTCATTATTTTTCCTTCATAAGTTTTACTTTTGGTTTGTTTAATTACAAGAAGTGTTCCTCACAGCCGCTCCGAGCAAGGGTTTCGGAAACTAGGGAGTTCCTCTCTGTCAAACTTGTGGCGCGAGAGTTGTGTGTGTGTGTGTGTGTGTGTGTGTGTGTGTGTGGTGTGGTGGTGGCTGATACACCACTCCTGGTACACAGGTTCTCCTCCCTCGCTCCCTCCCTCACTCACTCCTTCCCTGTCTGTCTGTCTGTCCTTATCTCTCCCAATATACCTACTTCTCACCTTAGAGTCTTTTCTCCCATGGAATCCTTCTGTGTTTGTGGTTACGACTTCCTAACCATTGACGACATCGCTGGTTTATCTATCTATCATAGATGATAAACATTCCTCTCTACAGTTGACTATCACAGTGGCAAGAAGGTGACAATAACACATTATCGTTGGTGTATGAATGATCGTCTGAGGAAAACATAAATAGAATGGAAGCGAGTATGGTTGTATGGTTTATGTTTGAGGAAAGTGTTCGAATATCTGGTCTCAAAAGACAGATTGAAGACCCACTTCTATCTGATAAGACTGAAGTAGGTGATTGATAAGATTACAAGCTACTGTGTGGGAGATTGTACGTATAAAACGGTGGGCTACATACACATACATGCTGAGCGTCTGGCATCATTGTGGAGACATGCTGGTGGTAGTGGGGTCGGCACGACCTCTGATGATAACCACAGATAAGAGAGATGTTTCACTTCAACAACTTCTTTATATTCAAGCCACTCTTAACTTCACACAAAGTAAGCAACTTTAAAACATTTCGTACACAAAGAGCAAGGCTCTCAACCTGTTATGTCCTATAAACAGTAAGAGAATTCTCCCGCCTTATTCCGTATATAAACAGTAAGACACATTACCCTGTCTATCCCGTATATAAACAGTAAGACTCTCTCAGCCCGGCTATCATCATAGGACTCCAGGGCCAGGTCAGGAGTCCACCATTAAACCAACTTACAGTTTATATACCTCCCGCTAGGCTGGGTCGTCTACCTGAGACTTTCATCACATAATGTCTGGCTTTTATGGATAAAACATCGGCTGGAACCTGATTGTTTTCATCCTTAACCCAAGTGAAAGTCTGGCTGTTGTGGTTATGAAAAGAGGATTTGGTTTATGTTGTAATGATAACAGTGACTTAGTGTGTGTTGGCAGGACAGACAAGTGTGGGATGAGGAGGAATGAAACCTGGCACGATTAACAAGAGGAATATTAGCTCTGTAATACAGAGGTTAGGATTTCCACAATGATGCTAGTGAGACTGGAGGATTGTGGTAAATGTGGTGTGGGCGAAGTGAGGAGACGTGGTACAACCACCTAACCACAACCACATAATCACAACCACATAACCACAGCCACCTAACCACATGGCTTCAATAGGTCCCTATTACAAATGTTTTGTATATATCAATATAGACAAATTCATGAAGATAGTGAAGCAGGTTATAGGGATATAGACGTTGGTCCCTGAGGTTAGAAGCTGATCAGGGAGTCAGAGGCAAAGGTACAGACGAAAGAGGAGGGTACGAGGGTGTGGTAAACTGCCATGACGGATGGTGGCGTCTGAGACGACTATGTTGGAGGGTCGTCCTGCTGGCTGGCCCCATCCTGCCCACTCCTGGCCTGCCAGTCACTCCTGGTAACCTGACCCTCGACCCATTCCTGACCTCCTGTCCACTCCTGCAAGCCTGACTCCTCCTCACGTCCTTATCCCTCACACATAATCTCCTGAACCATCAGGTCTCCTGTCATCTGTTCTCCCCACCCATGTACTGCATCCTCCCTGGCCTCCTACACCATCGTGGCCTCCTACCCCCTCCCCTCTCCCCCGGCCTCCTACACCATCGTGGCCTCCTACCCCCCGGCCTCCAACACGCTCCTCTGTCCAAACTTCGTTAATCCAGAAATATTTCTCTGCGTCAGATTTTAGCTTGCTCAGCTCTGTACCCTGTCGGCTGCCAGCTAATTTAGGTGAATTTTCTCCCTGCCCCTCAGCGTGACCTGCCGAAGATGAGAACGTTTTCTAATAACGAGAACAAAGTTATCTAGATGTTCTCATGTAGACACACGTACCAACACCACCCGCACCTCCAAGATTGCCACACCAAGGCGCGGTAAGTGGTCACGCTCATCAAAATAACCTGTTGGTTTAACCCACCTTCTCCAGCTCTCTCTCTCTCTCTCTCTCTCTCTCTCTCTCTCTCTCTCTCTCTCTCTCTCTCTCTCTCTCATACCCAAGCAAGAAGTTGCTGGTTTTTAGTCCACAAGATATAGTCTCTCCCACAAAGATACACAGTCTCTCCCACAAAGATACACAGTCTCTCCAACAAAGATACACAGTCTCTCCCACAAAGATACAGTCTCTCCCACAAAGATACAGTCTCTCCCACAAAGATACAGTCTCTCCAACAAAGATACAGTCTCTCCCACAAAGATACACAGTCTCTCCCACAAAGATACAGTCTCTCCCACAAAGATACACAGTCTCTCCCACAAAGATACAGTCTCTCCTACAAAGATACAGTCTCTCCCACAAAGATACAGTCTCTCCAACAAAGATACACAGTCTCTCCCACAAAGATACACAGTCTCTCCCACAAAGATACAGTCTCTCCCACAAAGATACAATCTCTCCAACAAAGATACAGTCTCTCCACCTCACATACATAACACTTAACAGGTAACTCACATCACATGTTCTTAACTCTAGATATTCGTGCGGTCAGCCTTACGCGTCATCCATGCCTTGTGGGGAATTCTTGTTGTATGTTCTCCACCTTGTCTTTGTGTTAATGGTGGGAGATAGTAGTGTACGTACATACGTTGAAGGAATGACTTTACAAGCATTTTGCTTCAAGTTTACGACGTAACTTACCTTCGTCTTGTTAGCAACACTGACAGCATGTAGGTTAATGTGTCTGAATCATGTGTATACAATGTCAAGTTTACCACACTGATGTGTGAGGTTCTCATACCATCTTCCATTGTCACAAAGAACCTCGAAAATACCCACCTGTCTGATCCTGTTTGAATTCCTTCGTATTCCTTTGTACAGTTATGATAATAATGATGATAATAATAATAATAATAATAATAATAATAATGATGATAGAGATAATGATAACAATAATAATAATAATAATAATAACTATTGATAATGATAATAATGATAATAATAATAATAATAATAATAATAATAATAATGATAACTAATAATAATAATAATAATAACAATAATAATAGTAATGATAATGATAATAGTTTAATAATGATAATCAATAATGATAATGATCGTACTGAAAATGAGTTTCACCAATGAATCAAGTCATTGGTTTCCGTAGTTTATGTTGGTATTTAGTTATGAATGATGTATGGTTGGTCACAAGCAATGGTTTACTGGCTGAGTGGATGACATTGATTATCACTTTACAGCAAGGAGGGGTTCGTATCCCCGCCTGGCTGGGAGGTAACCCTCCGTTAATACGAGGCACTTCTGAAGTTCCTGAAGTGATGAGAAGAAAATTTAATGCCTCAGTTATGATGGTGTGAAGTGTGAGGGAGGGAGGAGGTGTGGTGATGGAGGGAGAAAGAAGGGAGGGAGGGAGGGAGGAGGTGTGGTGATGGAGGGAGAAAGAAGGGAGGGAGGGAGGAGGTGTGGTGATGGAGGGAGAAAGAAGGGAGGGAGGGAGGAGGTGTGGTGATGGAGGGAGAAAGAAGGGAGGGAGGGAGGAGGTATGGTGATGGGGGGAGAAAGAAGGGAGGGAGGGAGGAGGTGTGGTGATGGAGGGAGAAAGAAGGGAGGGAGGGAGGAGGTGTGGTGACGGGGGGAGAAAGAAGGGAGGGAGGGAGGAGTTGTGGTGATGGAGGGAGAAAGAAGGGAGGGAGGGAGGAGGTGTGGTGATGGAGGGAGAAAGAAGGGAGGGAGGGAGGAGGTGTGGTGATGGAGGGAGAAAGAAGGGAGGGAGGGAGGAGGTGTGGTGATGGAGGGAGAAAGAAGGGAGGGAGTATAGTGTGCAGGAGGAAAGACATGTGTAAGCTTGCCTTTGTTCTACTTTAGAGAGGAAAGTATGACCAGGAAAATGTCTGGAGTTGAGAACACTGTAGTGCAATAGAATATTCCTGGCAACACTGCAAGCTTGTGAATCTTTGCCAGATTATTAATAACCTTCAATATACAACCAGGAAGGCAGTTAACACGACAAAACTATTCAAACTGGCTTAGTTTAACCCTGCATGTTTGAAGTCTTCAAAACGTATGTGTGATAACATGATAAATTCATCATTTTTACAAGTTTACAAAATTTTACAGCTTTGTGTAAGAGGCATTTACTCTGGTGTGTAAAATACTATAACTAATGTAAACACTTGGCGATAACAAGGCTTGTGATCTTATCATCTACAAAATAAAGATAATTAGGAAGTGTGGGCATCCCACATGAATGTTGTTAACCACAGTAAGCTGTTGGACAGTTATGACGTAATACTGTTGAACAAGAAGACAACACCTGTTGTAACCGTTTACTGTTGTAGAGTGGGTAGTTCTGATCATCTTGTACACTCGTGTCTTCATCGTACACTTCCTCTGTTGTACATTTTCTCTCTCAACTTCCTTGTTGACCTGGAGGGTATAAGACACAGAGCTGCCACAATCCAGGTCACGACTTGGGGGTCACACAGTTGCGTCATCAGTGACCTCTGAAGGCATGACCTGGGGTCGTCCTCACGACCCTCACTTGAACTGTGTAACCCATCTTGTTATGTGGCATGTGAAGGTCATCATCATCATCACACGCTGGATAACCACGAACCGTCATCAACTACGTCATCATTCCTTGTATTCTCAAACGTCTGAGTTTATGTTCTCACAACAACAACAAATATTCCAATGTTACTGTAATTAACGATCATCCAGAAGTCGTTCTTGAAGAACCATAACAAAAACTATCATTTGAGACCGTGTGAGCATGTATATCTATTTCCTTATGTATATATTTATTTCCTTATGTATATATTTATTTCCTTATGTATATATTTATACATATATACATACATGGTGCATATCGGGGCAGGCCACAAGTTAGGAATACAACAGTCACTTGCAGTGCCTTAACTGTCAACCAGTCACTAGTACAACACACACACACACACACACACACACACACACACACACACACACACACACACACACACATCAACACACACACACACACACACATCAACACACACACACACATCAACACACACACACACACACACACACACACACACACACACACACACACACAGCGAGGTGAGCAGTTGGAGGCGCGGGTGGGTGGCGGGGGCTGGAGTCAGTCTGTGGCAGCCTGTGTGAGCGGACGTACACGACTCTCTCCTTCTCTTGTTGGTTGCGTTCCGTGCTCCGCTGTACCGGCTCCTGCCCTGCCTCACGCTGCCTCCTCCTCCTCCTGCTGCTGCTACTGTTCCTGCTGCTGTTCCTGTCATCTGGCCAAGGAAAACCCATGTAATATTCGCTGGGAAGTATGGAAGTTGGGTGATGGGAGAGGGACATGTATTATAGTGGTTGAGTCGTGCATGGTTGACGGAACAATGTGAAGATAAAGGTCGACCCTTCTCTCCTCCCTGTGACCTGTGACGAACCCCTGACCTGGTCCAGGTCTGACCTGCCAGGTAAAGGCCGACCCTTCTCTCCTTCCTGTGACCTGTGAGGAACCCTGACCTGGCCCAGGTCTGACCAGCAAGGAGACCTTTGCTGACCATCATGTGACTGTTGGGGGTTGGCCATTAACCAGGTAACTGAGAGAGACGTGGCCACTGTGTCGTTAGCCAGCAGCAACGGGGCTGAGAGAGAGAGACGTGGCCACTGTGTCGTTAGCCAGCAGCAACGGGAGCTGAGAGAGAGAGACGTGGCCACTGTGCCGTTAGCCAGTAGCAACGGGAGCTGAGAGAGAGAGACCTGGCCACTATGTCGTTCGCCAGCAGCAACGGGAGCTGAGAGAAGTGTTCGTGGTAAGTCTCAGCTGTTCCCAGAGTGTTCATGCTACGTCCTGTGGGATTGGAAGGTGATGAAGCCAATGTCGAATCAGGAAGGATCTCAAGTGAATCACGACCACAAATTTCGGACACAAAAACTTGTACACAAATGATCGAGGTCGAATATTTGTCCCTGAATGTTGAAAGTATTGAATGAACTCCTACATCTATACACATAGACGATTTAGACGGTTCTAGATATGTATACAAACCCATGAAGAGATGTTAGTAAAGGACACATGAATGAAAAGATGGGAAAGACTTGGTTACTTCACTGACCAAGATAACTTTGGAGTGAACACAACTTCTGATTTCCAGGGAGGAACGAGTTGACTCCCAGAGTAAGAAGATGATGATGTCCTCCTTCCTGTTGTGGGTGGTTGGTGAACAAGACACAGGTTAACCATCACTGACGAAACAACGGCTCCACTTACCTGTTGGCTGACCCCTGACCCAGCCACTCTCCTGGGTCATCTACGTCGAAGGTAAAGTCACTTTTGGGTCACTGTTGTTATTTTTCTGGGTTGGATGTTGAGTGTTCGATGTGTGCTGGTTGTGATGTGTGCTGGTTGTGATGTGTGCTGGTTGTGATGTGTGCTGGTTGTGATGTGTGCTGGTTGTGATGTGTGCTGGTTGTGATGTGTGCTGGTTGTGAAGTGTGCCGGTTGTTGTGTTGGTTGTTAAGTGCTTAGGTTGTTAAGTGTTTTGGTCGCGAGCATAGCTAGGTATTGCTATATTTTCCTAAAAGTAAGTTTTAAATATTGAAATTGAAATTGCAAGTATAAAAGTAATCAAACAAATGGAAAGGTATGGTAACAAAGTGCTAGAAACTGGGAATAATCAGATAGAACTAAAATTACTAACCAAAACAACAAAGAAATAGTAAATGTAATAGAATGATTACCTGGTTGTGAAAATCATGCAAGGCCAGTGCATGAAGAAACCATTATTATATGGACATAAATTACATATGTAGCGTTGCTGCAGGAAAATGCATCTTTATCATCACGTAGCACTGGGACATACAGTCATGTGGTACTGGGACTTATCATTATGTAGTACTGGGATATACAGTCATGCAACACTGGGATATACCGTCATGCAACACTGGGATATACAGTTATACAACACTGGGATATACCGTCATGCAACACTGGGATATACCGTCATGCAATAGTGGGATATACCGTCATGCAACACTGGGATATACCGTCATGCAACACTGGGATATACCGTCATGCAATAGTGGGATATACCGTCATGCAACACTGGGATATACCGTCATGCAACACTGGGATATACCGTCATATAAGACATGAACAGGGAAGTGGCTTGGGATCTGCTATCTCTTAGCGAGACGTTACCTGTAAGTTTTCATCTCTCGAGGCCAAATTATTACTATTGTTCTTCTTGAAAAAAATATTTCCTTTTTGACATTTAAATGGAAAACTGTGTCTTGCTGGTCCTCATGTCATCCACACATAGATGATAATAATATCCGTTGGTATAGAGAATGTAATTCCGACGAGTTATAACAAATAATATAACATAAAACCATGATTTACCGTTTTCAATATTGTATTGTTGTATCATATGTTGTCATCATTTTCAAAGTAAAAACCTGTTGAAGAAAAGAAAAAAAAAAACCCCGAGTACCCTTCACTGTTCTTAGAGAAAAATGATGCTGTTTATCATATATCTGTCCTGCTTCATCATTATGATTACTCTCACTATTACCATGATCATGTAAATATACAATGATTGTCTGTTCTGTTTTGTTATGCTCGCTACCTGACCCATAATCTACCGTGTAAACAATAATGTTATTTGTTCATCATCACATAATTTCTATGGCTACATTGTTCCCCTAGATCCTACATCAATCATCACATAAGAGAATCACATACAATCTATGCTGTTCTCCATCACATGGATTACATAGAAAAACCCGAGGCTTCTCATCATCTTATTACATAAACGTAAGCAACACACACACACACACACACACACACACACACACACACACACACACATAACACACACATACATACACACACATACATACACACACATACACACACACACACACACACACACACACACACATACACATGCAAACTGGTTGACTTCAGAGTGGTGGGCATTCACCACATATAACCTCCCTCACCACAAATCCTCATCTCCACAACCATAAGTCAAGTGCTAACCTCTTATCCTCCTCCTTCTCCTCCTTCTTCTTCTTCTTCTTCTTCTCCTTTTTCTTCTTCTCGTGTCGTACATTTTTTGCGATGTTAAGCGAAAAGCGTTTACCCTGTATACTACTAACTGTGTAGCCACCAGAGAGAGAGAGAGAGAGAGAGAGAGAGAGAGAGAGAGAGAGAGAGAGAGAGAGAGAGAGAGTAGACTTCCTTCCATCTTCCTTGTTGTCTCCCACTTAACACCTTGCCAGTGTCGTCATGAGACGTCGTCAGCAGAGGTAACATGGCTTTGGTGTTCACATGTTGGTCATATGTTGGACGCTGGAGTTTACATGTAGCCAGTGAGACCAGCTGTTCACACTAGCACTTTGTTTATATTACCTGAACACCATCTTTTATAGTCAAGGTCACAGATATCTATTGTCACATGAATCAAAATGGAAATCCTATGAATAATATCATTAGGTTACAATATAATTATAACAAACGCGTAGAAATTGATGATAAAATGATTAATGACGTGGGTGAACAGATGAGGAATTTTATGATTATAAAGGTCGGTTATATAACAGGAAATGCAGTAATTACAAGGGGATTGTGGATACCAGGGCAGTGGTGGAACAATTGTTTTAATCACAAGGCAGAAAAATTAGCATATTGTTTGATGGCCATCATGATATGAGACCAATGTTCACAGCCTGACCACCAGTGACTGATGATGAACACAACAGGTTATGATGAGGCTCACAACTCCCTCCTTCCCTCACCAACACCCGTCCCTCACCTACTGCTACAACCTCTCCTATCCTCACAACATCACCCGTCCCTCACCTAGTGCTACAACCTCTCCTATCCTCACAACATCACCCCCTCCCAGCTACAACCTGCCCTGTCCTCCCCATGATGTGTTGGTAGGCATGTATGATGGTACTCGCTGTCTCGTGTTTATAATCACCTCTCAACAAGCAGATGTTGGCGTTCTTCCCGTTAACTGTAGGCTGATTGTTAGATCATTACCGTCATTATACGCCATTATCAATAACAGCTCTGACGTCATTACCAATTATGTGGATAGGAAAAGTTTTGAAGGTTCATGAAACATGAGACGATATACTTATTAAAGATCATGCAGGAGTGAATACCTCAATCATGATTATCGATAAAGATCAAAGGTTAATACCCATCATAGAGAGAGAGAGAGAGAGAGAGAGAGAGAGAGAGAGAGAGAGAGAGAGAGAGAGAGAGAGAGAGAGAGAATATGAGCAGTCTGAGGCAAGAGTAGAGAGAGAGGTATGGGAAGCGATCCATCTCAACCATTTGTCAGCTTGGCCCACCTCACGCTTCTCTGACTTTCAGTGTTCGTTTCATCCTGGCAGAGTCTGGGAACTGCCTGGCCCTCACCTCCCACACACCTCACCTACTCGGGGAAAACTTCCACTGGTTTTACGCCATCTTAAATCGACACTGGTTGATGGTGGCCTTGCTATACACAATGGTTAGGAGGGGCGCTTGCTACGAAACCCTGGGGGTTCTAAGGTGTTTACGGACGTAAGGGAGATCACAGAGTTCTGTAGTAGACCTGTGTCGGTGTTCTTCACTATAACACACTGAACAACAGTTCTCCAGTGTTCTT
Organism: Panulirus ornatus; assembly: GCF_036320965.1. Lineage (NCBI taxonomy): Eukaryota > Metazoa > Arthropoda > Malacostraca > Decapoda > Palinuridae > Panulirus > Panulirus ornatus. Next base: position 4,839,766 of record NC_092262.1, on the reverse strand, counting down.
CGTTCATCACGAAGTTATAATAGTTCACAGATCCCCCACTGCGGTCAAACAGAACACATCTCTAGTTGTTTATTAAGACGCTTCTGAGGTGCGTTACAAGCCTTGATGGTTACCAGAATTTTTTTCCTTCTTTCTTATAAAGAAAATCGAGTCCCAGACATCCCTACACCGCCTGGGACATCCCAGTTAGTGCAAAAGAATCCCAGTTCGAGGTCCCCAGGATCTGTGGTTCTCGGGGCGACAATCGCTGCCTCTCCTCACCACAGGGCCCGGGAAAGCGCATAATACACTCCCGGTAATTGGCAGATTTAGACCCAGTTCACCTCATTCGTTACGGTGGATAGACGTGAGCTGAGGACGTCACGTGTGGGGAGGGAAGTGATATCATGTGTGACGCAGTAGAGGGCAGTGATGTCATGTGTGACGCAGTAGAGGATAGCGATGTCGTGTGACGCAATAGAGGGCAGTGATGTGATGTGTGACGCAGAAGAGGGCAGTGATGTGTGACGCAGAAGAGGGCAGTGATGTCATATGTGACACAGTAGAACGCAGTGACGTCATATATGTCATATATTACATCATATGTAAAAATTCTCATCATTGAAAGATTCTACAGATGTTTACTTCCCTGTAGCCTTCACATGATACAATATACACAACCTCTCTACGATTAACATTAACACAAACTGTACGATGAACATTTCTTGTTATTTACTGTAAATGTTCTAGTTATACATACATTACAAGAACTTGATATCTTCTACACTTTACAGCAGTTTATAACATCTGTATCTCGCGCTGTGAGTTCTCTCACATGTGTTGTTGTGAGTCTTGTGTCCCAGCTATCTGAGTTGTACGATATTTTGAGGATTACCTTGACGACACACATACACTTGTTAGAGTTTAATGGTCATGCGGTACTTAGAGATAGTACAGCAGCTGCAGCAACAGCAGGGTTGGTACAGCAGCAGGGATGGTACAGCTGGAGCAGCAGCAGGGTTGGTACAGCAGCAGGGATGGTACAGCAGCTGCAGCAGGGTTGGTACAGCTGGAGCAGGGTTGGTACAACAGCAGGGATGGTACAGCAGCTGGAGGAGCAGCAGGGTTGGTGCAGGTGGTGTAGGGCGGGCGTGTCACAGCTGGAGACACGACCGGTCACCCTATAATTCAGGTGGTTGACCGCTGAGGCCCTCCACCACCTGATGCTCTATACCAACACCAGCCCTCTCCTGCCACTCACACCTGACTCACAAGGCATATATATGGTCACACACCTGACTCACAAGGCACATATATGGTCACACAATGACCCACAAGGCACATATATGGTCACACAATGACCCACAAGGCACATATATGGTCACACACCAGACCACAGGGTACATATATGGTCACACACCTGACTCACAAGGCACATATATGGTCACACAATGACCCACAAGGCACATATATGGTCACACACCAGACCACAGGGTACATATATGGTCACACACCTGCAGACAGTTAAGAAGGCGAACATGACATGACGAGTTTTAACACATGTTAACTACAAATGTTAACATTGTAATGTAACAAATGATTGATCAATCTTGTATCTTGTATGATCTAGTGTTCACCAACGTTGTTACAAGATAATTGAGGAAACTCATGATAACCAGAGCGATAATTGCATGATAATTGCATGATATCTCCATCATGTGAAGATGTCAGAACTACAGAGAAGGAAAACCTGAGTGAGGGAAACACAAGATGGTCAGGTATGGTGTGAGGGAAGGATGTGTGTGGGTTGTATCCTGTATGGAAGACCTGTTGTTGTTGTGGCTGGTGGTGGTGGTGTTGTTGGAGGGGCAAGGTAGAGGAGGAAGATTGGCTCCCTCTCCACCTGGAAATAAAAGATGAAGGAGGGGAGGATCAGGGGTGAGAGAGAGAGAGAGAGAGAGAGAGAGAGAGAGAGAGAGAGAGAGAGAGAGAGAGAGAGAGAGAGAGAGAGAGAGAGAGAGCTATTCTTCACCATCTCGTAAGCAGTTAACAAAGTGAGTATTGGTCGGCCAGTTTTGTTTCTCCTCTGTAAAATCCTCGCTGGTCGGCATGGTTGGTCGGCAGGGGTGGTCGGCAGGGGTGGTCGGCAGGGGTGGTCGGCAGGGGTGGTCGCCAAACTTCTTAGAATCTACCTGTTTTGTAGATGACACACACACACACACACATGATCAAGTATGGAGATTCTTGATTCACTTGATCATACTTCCTCATTTCCACAGTTACAATACGTTTGTGTGGCTGGCACACCCCTCACCGTAGGAGGGTAAGTATGTGCCCTTACCTTCCCACCCCAGCAGCCAGGGCTACACCACACTCCCTCTCTCATAATCACAATGGAACCAAAACACAGGATAATTCTCGCCTCTTTCCCCTCCACGTACATAAATGACCAGCCAGGCCCAAGGTGCACCGCCAGGCTTTGATGATGCGAAATGCTTTTGCGGATTATGTTTGAACCTTATATTTGATGATGTACATTGTTGATCTGGACGGAAGCACAGCTGTAGGGGTCAAGTTTGGTTCTCAAGATATCATTTGTTGCTGCTGTATCTGTGTTCATCTTGACATCGTACCTAAATACATTAAGTTAACGTACTCTCCGCCAAACCATAACATATTTCTCTTACATCTTCAGCCTTTTCAGTAATTGCTTTGCAAATGTTTTCGTACTATACTGGAGGATTTACTTATAGTCAAATACTTTTCTTTATAGATCAGGAATGGTATTTAAATGTATATTTCATACAAGAGTATGCATATTTCTTACAACCGTATACATATCTCATATAACAGTATACATTAGTAGCTGTTCTTGTATGAAGACTGTGTCATACGACAATCATAATAATCCTTTTATCATCAATTAGTATTGGGTCATTTTTGGTTGTGTCTGTACTTTACACTAACACAATCTTCCTCATTTCCCATCATGTTCCTCCACTTCTCTGTTCATACCCAGAGTTCACTACCACCTGCCTCTCACCCCTCCACACTGCCAACCATCCAGACTCCCGACCCTCCACACTGCCAACCATCCAGACTCTCACCCCTCCACACTGCCAACCATCCAGACTGCCGACCCTCCACACTGCCAACCATCCAGACTGCCGACCCTCCACACTGCCAACCATCCAGACTGCCGACCCTCCACACTGCCAACCATCCAGACTGCCGACCCTCCACACTGCCAACCTTCCAGACTGCCGACCCTCTGGTCGAGTCATTTTGCCTCCTGCCACACAAATGTATCGTCTCATACCACCTCCTCTACCAATACGCTTCCTCACCAGTACCTCCATGTGCCTCCATTTCCCTCCCAGTCCCTCCACTTCCCTCCTAGGCCCTCCACGCATCTGCCCTTCCCTCACAGCACCCCCTCCAAATCCGCCCCAACTCCTTCTGTACGCCTCCATTTCCCTCCCATCCTCTTCATACCCTTCCATTTCCCTCTCAGTCCCCTTTTTTGATGTTTATTTTAAGGCGTGCGTGTTTACCCTCAACCCTAACCTACAGCCACTAATCCCATTTCATGCTGACCTGCCTCCATACATAACCTTTAATACCATTGTTTGTACCACAAACCTTTTTTGTTCACCACGTTCCTAATCTCCATTACACGTCCCTAAGCGCATTCACATACCTCTAACCCTCAACTGTGTCACTTCACTTATGGACAGGAAGCTTTCCAATACTCCTTAACATTTTTCTGCATCTTAAACTCTTCGACCTTAGGACGTAGCACATTGCCCACACCCACTGTGTGTCTCTCAAGGCCATTAAGAACCATTATGTGTATCTTACACCCTCTTCATCCCATCTGAGCTACATAAACACCAACATGAAGCCCCATTTTATATTCCCCGTCTCCCTGAACCCCCATAATACTCCTCTATACTCGTCTGAATCATTCTCTATCCGCCTAACTCTTCATGTGAGCTCCATTATAGTCAGATCTACTGCTCTTAACATTATGATATTCTTGTAGACTCCTTTACCCTTATTATGATCTCACCCGGCCCCTCTAAACCCCAGACTCCTTTACCCTTATTATGATCTCACCCGGCCCCTCTAAACCCCGTTATAAATCCCCTCCTCTTCCTCTAATCCAGTTAATGGTACCTCACTCAGCCATACCTCATACCTCACTCTTCCCCATCTCAGCAGCAGGACAGTCTCATCTGTAGCCCATCATGCCAACCTTCGCTGAGGACAACCTCACTCTACCTCTCCCAGCCCTGAGGACAGACTCACTCTACCTCTCCCAGCCCTGAGGACAACCTCACTCTACCTCTCCCAGCCCTGAGGACAACCTCACTCTACCTCTCCCAGCCCTGAGGACAGACTCACTCTACCTCTCCCAGCCCTGAGGACAACCTCACTCTACCTCTCCCAGCCCTGAGGACAGACTCACTCTACCTCTCCCAGCCCTGAGGACAACCTCACTCTACCTCTCCCAGCCCTGAGGACAGACTCACTCTACCTCTCCCAGCCCTGAGGACAACCTCACTCTACCTCTCCCAGCCCAGAGGACAACCTCACTCTACCTCTCCCAGCCCTGAGGACAGACTCACTCTACCTCTCTCAGCCCTGAGGACAGACTCACTCTACCTCTCCCAGCCCAGAGGACAGCAGACATAGAACAGGTAGGGATGTTTATGTTGACAACATCTCTCGCCACAACTGTTCACCCAAGCTTAGTATAACAGTTCTCACAACCCTAGACTACAACCTTGAGAACAACCACACTCGAGCCTGATACAACCGCCCTAACAAGCCACAATACTACAACAGTTAAGACAATCTTACTTCATTATGATACAACCCAGCCTCACAACTCAGGCCACAACCGTCGAATGACCTCACTACAACCATCTGGTGAGACACGAGGCTTCATCCCTGGCCACACCAGGAGTTGTGGTATTTGTTCAACGTGAGACAATACAGCTCTACTGTGTCCTGGGACCTGGTGTCCACGTGACCTGGGGCCTGGGATACGTGCTGGACGCCCTGGGACTCAGATCCTGGGATCATGAGTTTTGTCCATCTTTCCCTCATTTCTTTTTTCAACTTATAACATTTCATCTTTCACGTCACCTGCTTCATCTTAATATGGTTAAATCCTCATCTTTTCTTACCCTCACACTTTAGTCAATCCTTGTGGTCTATCTATCTTCCTCCTCCTCATCTTTCCTCCTCATTCACGTAGGAATATCTTGTGGTGTCTGGAGGTCAACATCTTCCACGTGGCAACACTAAGGCTCATTGTGACCATCGTCAGGGGTTCATCTGGGTCGACTGGTTTGTGTGTGGAGTCGTGTGCTCGACATCAGATACTCACATCTCGCTCGTGAGGGTCGACTCATGAGTCGAGCCTCAGTTCGTGTTCAGTCATAAGTTCCGTGACTCACGAGAGATATGTGTTGACATATTCTTGATCAAGTTAACATCACGTTCATGTTGATTCATCTTCTGTAAATGATAACATTTCCCAACCATGACATGAGGAGAGGATTCATATACCTTATCACCCCCTCACGAGTGGGATCAGATACTAAAACCTTCACTATAGAGAGTTCTTCATCTGGATAACGACATCATCTTCGTCAGTGTGTTCCTCTGATCTTTATCATATCTCGAACTGGTTCCGACCAACACCACCTTCTCAGACACTTCCTGTTTACGGATACGACAACATATGTTCCATAACTTCTCACAAACCTCTTATCAGATGTACTTCAAGAATCACTTCGTCCATTTTTGAGCAAAGATGATACATCTGGCTGTTCGCGTCGGCAACACTATGAGCCACAAGTAACCATCAACTGGGATGTATCATGACCATCGAAGGAGAAGGAGTTGCCCACCTTACCCTGCTCCTGCGATCAGTGTAACCTCGAAACTAGCCCTGTGTGTGTGTGTGTGTGTGTGTGTGTGTACAATAGGACCTGCTGGGTTACTAAAAGTTTTTATACGGAAACTTCTGAAGGTTTTTTCCTCTATGGATCCGTTATCATAGGACGAATGTGTGGCCCTCCCAGAGGGGGGAAGTTTCGTATATGTTCGCACAATAAAAAAAGAAGAAATTTCCATCACAACTCCTTAAAAGTTGTCTAATATCCTGTATCACTGGTGAGCACCGAGTTATGTGCCCTCGGCAGGTTTTTTTTCTTTTTGTTATTCCAAAGCGCTTGACTGTGTCGGTCGTTGAAACCAAAAATTCTACGAATATAGTTCGTAACCCTACAATAATCTCGTGAAATCCTGTCCATCATTTTATCTACAACATGTTATCATACAGGAGAATGTCCACTGCAACCATTAATAAGCCAGACAAGGATGTATCGACGAGACTATATATCATTGGTTCGAAATCGATATAGTTTGTGTATAATGAGGAGAAAGACGAGGACTGATTGGTGGACGAAGCAGGGAAGAGGGACGAATAAATAAGGAACACATAACGACCTGGTGAATGTGGAGTAAAAACAAATGAAAGAATAGAAAGATGAGACATAGATACAGAAAATGTGAGAGACTAACATAGAAATTAAATAATACAAAAGTGTAACAAGAAACATTTGTAAATAACTGTGTGACTGAGACATCACGAGGCAGAGAAGGAAGAAAGTGGACATAAACAAAAAACGTCAATAGATCAACAATAGACACATAGTCAGTGAAGGACATTACTCAAGACGGAACGTTAGGTGAGGAATCGAAACGTGTCGAACCGTTTGACTCGAAGCCAAGTGAACACTTCGAGCACATAGGAAGCTTCATCTACTACGGATGACACTAGTTCTAACATGGTCCAGTTTGGGATCTGGATCCAACACACAAAATTGAGTTAACAGATTAAGGCATAGACCGTCAACATGTGATACTCCCATATAAATGTTGTTATGGTTGATTAGCCACAGTGTTAAGAGCCCACTTCAACCATTCCGCCCTTTGGCGACTTAGGAATTCATTACTTAGCAAACGGCAGGTATATATATATATATATATATATATATATATATATATATATATATATATATATCTATATATATAGGTAAAGCATATACATAATTTACATTCATCATCCAGTCATGTACTACGCGTAAAGTCAAACACAGTTTTTATAGAAATCTTATGATCCTCCAGATCACATAAAGACAGATGTCATATATTCTAATTTCTTTTATGACCCTCAAAAGAATTTTTTTCATGACCCTCAAGTGTTTTTGTTTTGTATAGTGTCCCTTAACACACCATTACGTTTTCTCTTATAGATTCAGAGAACGTGACAAATCTTCTATTTTTTCATTATATCATTAACACTATTTTTGTCATATAAACTATTAAAAAAGCTTTTTTAAAGTTATACTTATTATTTTTCTGTATAAAGAAGTATTTTTCATCTTAATACAATGATTATGTGACCTGGAACCACTTCACCGACTCGTTGTGTCTCTCTTTCTCCTCGTAACTTGTTAGGTGAACGGACGTGCGATCTGTTTTCTCTATATAATCAGGTTGTAATTGCCCTGCTGTTGTTAACTGTCCTTGATTTATTGTTATAAGGAAGGATAAGGTGTATAGGCGTTATTTATAGAAGGAAAGGCAGCAATATTAACGAATGGAAGTAGATTTAAGATGTGATTACGGTAAATGTTTCGTGTGGCCAGTCTGGCATGGGCTTCCATCTTGTGTACGGATCATCATTCGTATTTGTTATTCATTGTAATGTGGATTGTTTCATGAGTATCAGTGATCTTTACGTCGATTTATTTATTGAAATGTGATAAGCATGAATTTGTGTTTATTTCTGATGACATTCGCGACTTTTACCAAGAGGTAGTAACGTCACATGGCCTACTTACAAGTTACAAGCCTACTTACAAGCCTACTTACAAGGCCGCCACAATTGATCAAGGACAGATAACAATAAGGACAAATATAACCAGATTATACAGAGAAACAAGTGCGTACATATAGCCATGTAGCAAGTTACGCGGAGAGGGAAGCTGCGTCTCGCTAAATTAGCTTCAGCTGCCAAAATATATTAACAAACACTTCTTTATACGGAAAAGTAAGGATTATTTTTGGAACTCGAAATTATTTGTCAATGACAGTGATAAATTGATATATAACGTTCGAATCTTTGAGAAATCGTAATGGTATATTAACACTGTGCAAAAGAAAAACATTTATGATAGGGGTTAAAGAATAGAAATACATAGATAAAATCAAAGACTGCGGTTTAAACATGTAGTTTAGAGAGGAAGCCATGTGAACTGGACCAAACCAGTGAACTATGTGATGGTTCATTTACCTGGAAATCGTCCAAGACAATTTCCACCAGCAGACTGGTGGTAATGAGAAACCTCATAAATCCATTCCAATATTAATGTTTTGAAAATTCATTTTCAAATCCTTCGATCAATTAAGAAAAGGTTAATCGAACTTTTTTACCAGTTTATCCGTAGTTTAGTAGTGGGTTGAATGATGAAGTATCTTGGCAGTTTTCATCGTTGCTACAAACAGATCAGAGCAGTTTAACTCCAGATGCAAAAATCAATTCGAGAAAACTATTAATTTAGTAATAAAACAATACAAAGCTTTCGTGATGTAACTAAAACCATTAATATAAATATTACGAGCATCCGGTGCCCTTAAAGTAAAACGTGAACGTTCGTTACTGCTACGAGCCAGCAGATCTCTGAGCAGAATTTTTCTTATATCTTCGGATACCAAGTTAGCAGACCCATCCGGGGTCTGGCTAGTGTCGATTGTAGTCTAGACCAAACAGTAGTTAGACTTGTCTGAGGAAGCAAGGGTAGGGTTGATAAGTAGAGACTCTCCTACTGTCACGAACCTCCCGCTGGAACCTCGTTGGCTGCTGAGGGTCTCTGCCATTCAAGTCTGGTTCTTGTGGATGTAATTGGACGCTTTCTCTCCCACTGACTCTTTCCCTTTCCGCTGTCGTGGAGGGGCCTACGGTCGCTACGGGGAGTAGCGTCAGTATTCGCCCCAGAAGCGCCTCTGGTGCTGTACACCTCACTCAGAGTGGGTTTGTGTACACCTCACAGGGTCGCAGCGACCTACCGAGTCACTGTGGGAACCCATGATCGTGTGGGTGGACCTACAGCTGAGGGTCGTAGGATGCGTTACGTTATGGAGATCTTCATAAATCTCCCAGGTAGGATTTGTTACGTAGGATGCGTTACGTTATGGAGATCTTCATAAATCTCCCAGGTAGGATTTGTTACGTAGGATGCGTTACGTTATGGAGATCTTCATAAATCTCCCAGGTAGGATTTTGTTACGTAGCATACATTGTTACGGAGATCTTCATAAATCTCCCAGGTAGGATTTGTTACGTAGGATGCGTTACGTTATGGAGATCTTCATAAATCTCCCAGGTAGGATTTGTTACGTAGGATGCGTTATGTTATGGAGATCTTCATAAATCTCCTTGGTAGGATTTTGTTACGTAGGATGCGTTACGTTATGGAGATCTTCATAAATCTCCCAGATAGGATTTGTTACGTAGCATACATTGTTACGGAGATCTTCATAAATCTCCCAGGTAGGATTTGTTACGTAGGATGCGTTATGTTACGGAGATCTTCATAAATCTCCCAGGTAGGATTTTGTTACGTAGGATGCAGACCTCTGGGTCCTGCTGCCGGTGGTTGTGTTTGTACAAGAGAACAAAAACTCATTGGTTAATGTCATGGACGAACGAGTATAGTTGAGACTTGACGTAGGAGCTATCTTGTAGAACCATGGGTAGCGAGGTTTGGTTAGCGACAGTCGTAACTACGAAACAAAGACAGCTCGAATTACCGAGTGGTAGTTAGTAAACTTAGGAGCCAATGAGGTGCGCCTCTTTTGACGAGAATCATAAGTGAGATAGATAGAGCAGCTGTAACTGTGTGGGGATAAATTAGTCAACCAAACATTATAGTTAGGAATAGTTTGTTTAAACAGAGAAAAAACTATAGGATCATATGGCCACTGCAAGCAGGAGCCGCGTAAGGTGGACTCCTTTGTGACAACAAGTTCCGAACAAGGCTGTTTTCCATCCTTCCGTTGTTTTGTTTCTCACTACTTTAAATACCCATCATGAGTAATGACCTCGACACTGTAATTGATCATTAATGAACATGTATCATTAACAGGTAATTAGTTAGTTGATATTCAGAAGATGGTCATTGTTTCTATACGTAACACTGCAGGATGATATTGTCGCACTTTTCATCCTATGTAAAGATGAAGTGTGGTATTGACCCTCAGTCATTCTCATGTAGTTTTGTTTGTGTCTTGTTTACCGTCCTGTTTTCATGCTTTGTTTTATGATTACTGTTTACCCCAGTAAACGCTCCCCATATAACACTATTTCAACTCTTACGCCAATATTCCTGTAGGTAGAAGTGGTTTTACTTTGTGCAGTTGGTTTTGTTTTCAAACAAAAATGTCTGATTTGACTATTTTTGTTTTTATAGACACAATACAAACACCCGCCCCCCTCCCAGAGCTACAGTATCAATATGTATCCAGGACGAGCGAGGTGTATGCTGTATCCCACCTGGGAATAACACGCACATCCTACGTCTGGCAGGGACGTTTTCTACCCATTTCTCTGGTGAAACTTGAAACTGGACTGTGACCACGTGTATGTCTGTTTCAGTTTCTCCGAAAAGAACGAAAACTGAAACTCTAGCTACAGTGTGTGTGTGTGTGTGTGTGTGTGTGTGTGTGTGTGTGTGAATAAATGCCCATTCCCAAGTACCGTTTTCTTCCTGTGTGTGAGTGGTCTCCCCACATTCGTATGTCTGCAGCTCAGCCCAGATATCCTTCAGTGACGTCATAACACTGAGGGACCTGGTGACTGCCCCCGACCTCACACAGACGTCTGAGGTTAATATGTGTGGACAGTAGAGGGTTATTGCTCCCTCAGCGGTCACCCTGTACAGCAGTCACCTTCCTATACCGGCTCAAGTTGTGATGTTAGTCACCTTGTTATAGCGAACGTCTCGTCGTAGTGCACGCCTTGGTAGGCTCAATCTTGGCCTCAACGACATCCTAGATATAGTGACCATTATGCTTTGTAAGAGACCATCATGATATAGACGACAGTTTGTATTTGTAAGAGACCATCATGATATAGACGACGGTTTGTATTTGTAAGAGACCATCATGATATAGACGACAGTTTGTATTTGTAAGAGACCATCATGATATAGACGACAGTTTGTATTTGTAAGAGACCATCATGATATAGACGAGACGTCTGTATCCCACACTCACTATATCAAGGTTAGCTTTACGTGTGGATGCAGTGCCGAGCGGGTGTCTTGTTTTTGTCTCAATTTTCTCGGAACAAAAAACACTAATTGAATATTGTTCTTTTTTTCTTCCTGTTCAGAAGAAAACAGATGGTTGTTCCCTCCCCTTGTTGTCCCATCCCTCCCTCCCTCACACATCAGCTCCCTCCACACCACTTCCCTCCACACGTCAACACATTCGACAGATATGACTAGGAACGATGTGTGTTGTCGACACACCTGACTATCGACAACTGGAAATATCGACGGTATTGGCCACCTGCTTGTCAAACCTACCACAACTTGGCCACCTGCTTGTCAAACCTACCACAACACTTGGCCACCTGCTTGTCAAACCTACCACAGCACTTGGCCACCTGCTTGTTAAACCTACCACAACACTTGGCCACATCGACAAACTTGTCTGTCGACTTAAAACTTGGTCACCTATTGCTTACATAGTGACTGTACCACTTGATGTCTTAAGATGTCGAAAATGGTTTTAAAAGTTGATATTTTAAGCTATTAACAAACTCAGGTGTCAATAGTTTAGGGCTTAATGACCTGACATCATCCAACCACTTCTGTAGGTGTTAGAAGTCCAGGAGGAGGAGTTACCATCCCCCCCGCTGTATCTTTCCCTCTACCAGACCCTTGACGGACCACACCTGACCCTCTACCAGACCCTTGACGGACCACACCTGATCCTCTACCAGACCCTTGACGGACCACACCTGACCCTCTACCAGACCCCTTGATGACTTCAGTAAACACTCTGGATCATGAAGGCCCACCCAAACACCTCTTTTATCAAGGTAATTTTCCCATTCACAACTTCCCTCTACAACGTCCATGGAAGTGTATACTCTATACACACTTCATAGTGCTCAACCATTAGCCATTTTCTTGTCTGTTCTTGTGGCGAAGGTGGGTGGGGGGTTCTCTCTGCTTCACCATACTTTCTCTCATCTCCACAGATGAGGGACTTTGAATGCTACTACTGACCCCCGGCTGATAATCTCGTCAGACACAATCAGATTTTCTTTTAGAATTCCCTCCCATGTACTGCTACTACTACTACTACCATTACGACCGTTAATACTATAATGAACATTATCCCTGAGGCTAGTACGTGACCCTAAGAATGACACGTGACCTTAAGGTCGGCACATGAGCTAAAGGACGGTACGTGACCTTGGTTATGTGAAGGCTAGAGGTGAGGTTGTGTGAGTGAAGGTTATGTGAAGGCTAGAGGTGAGGTTGTGTGAGTGTAGGTTGTGTGAAGGCTAGAGGTGAGGCTGTGTGAGTGTAGGTTGTGTGAAGGCTAGAGGTGATGTGAGGTGAGTGTAGGTTGTGTGAAGTACAGCTCACACAAGTTGACTCGCGGGAAGAGGTTAAACATTCGAGTAAACCAATCATCTTTAAGTTCTCATTTGAACTTGAATTGACTACTAATGTTTAACATCTAATATCAACTTTTAAGTTTCACGTTATCCCTATAAAACTGAGATCTAAATTGAACTTTAAACTTAAAAGTTTGCGTTTAGGTTATGGAATGTGTTTGGAGCTTAGAAAGCTCCACTCTAAGCTTTTAAGCTTGTCTTGAAGCTGTAGGCTTTACCTGTAAACTTTGAAGCTTAGTCTTGAAGCTTTAAGAATAAAAAAAACACATTTTTCTTGTCAGACTTCACTCGGCACTTTCAGATACCGAGAACATCATATGGGCATCAAGAGCTTGTTTACATTTCAGGATATTTACATTTTTATAGAAAATCGTTTACATATTTCCATCGGATGTCGGGAATGGTCTTTGGGAAATTGTCAGTTGGAAATCCAAGCTGAGGACCAGAGCTGCTGCTTCTTCTGGTTTGTTTATCTTTAGTTTTATCCTTATCATTCGTATTTTTCCCCTCTTCCTTTATTATTGATTTCGTTTTCTATTCCTTTATATATTTTCGTTGTTTTTCTTTCGTATTCTCCGTTTTCTTCATCTTCCTCCCACGTCATCCTTCTTCAGGAAACTTCAGCAGTGTCGTGGACTGACCTCTGAACTTTCAGGGATGGTCAGGATGTTAACAAGATTGTGACCTCACACACTGGAGCAGGAGGGGTAGTTGTGTAGTTAACGTCTGTGTCGTACACTGCAGTGTGTCATCTACCATGGGAACCCGGCCTTATCCATACAGGACCACTGTTGTCAATATCCATACCGGCCTTCTGTTGTTGTCACTATTCATACATACCCACTGTTGTCAATATCCATACAGGGCCACTGTTGTTGTCACTATTCATACATACCCACTGTTGTCAATATCCATACAGGGCCACTGTCAATATCCATACAGACCCACTGTTGCAGTCAGTATCCATACAGACCCACTGTTGTTGTCAGTGTGGCTCTGGTAACAGGCCACACCATCAGCTGCAGGTGTCAGGGCCGTCATGCCAATATCGGTCCACTTCCTCTGGCACAATACTGAAGTTGTATATCATTTATTTTCTCATAAATCTTCACTATGATTCGTTGTCAATAATACAACCCCCGACGTGAGTGATCCTAGTGATGTTAACATCAACATAACTGAGGACAGTACATTGATCAGAACCCAGACATGAACCAGGTTTTACCTCCTGTCTTGATGGGTTGGAGACTCGGCCTCTTGGATGGAGGAGGAGCAAGACTTGTGTTTGAGACGCAAGTCTTGTCACAGTGGGGAGGGAGGGAGTGAGGGAGGCAGGGAGTGAGTGAGTGAGTGAGTGAGTGAGTGAGGGAGGGAGGGAGGGGCGAAGTGATACACGAGCAAGGTTAATGTGTGACACGCAGTCCACCTCCGGCTTCCATTATGAGCTAAATGGTTCCCTACTTACCCTGATGTTCACCTGGGGGTAATGGTTCTCTACTTACCCTGATGTTCAGCTGGGGGTAATGGTTCCTTTTCTCAAAGGCTCGGATCATTGTTTATCCCAGATATGCGTACAATGTTACGCTTGTCCGATGGTACAATGGCAGTCGTGACTACTCTGTCAGTGGTGATTATATATATATATATATATATATATATATATATATATATATATATATATATATATATATATATATATATATCCCTGGGGATAGGGGAGAAAGAATACTTCCCACGTATTCCCTGCGTGTCGTAGAAGGCGACTTAAAAGGGGAGGGAGCGGGGGCTGGAAATCCTCCCCTCTTGTTTTTTTTTTAATTTTCCAAAAGAAGGAACAGAGAAGGGGGCCAGGTGAGGATGTTCCCTCAGAGGCCCAGTCCTCTGTTCTCAACGCTACCTTGCTAACGCGGGAAATGGCGAATAGTTTGAAAGAAAGAAATATATATATATATATATATATATATATATATATATATATATATATATATATATATATATATATATATATATATATATATAACCTGTGTCTTCCTTTACATACCTCACTGTGCTTCCTCGTATACTGTCTAATTAAACTGTTTTCCTTCTCACGTTCACTTCCTATCTTCCCTCACTTTAATATCTTGATTCTCTCTCTCTCTCTCTCTCTCTCTCTCTCTCTCTCTCTCTCTCTCTCTCTCTCTCTCTCTCTCTCTCTCTCTCGAGCAGTGAAATACAAGGTACATTACTTTAAGGAAACAGACATAAGATCCCAAAAGTTTTAATTACATCACTTGAGTCCATTTCTTTAACCCAGAAGATCACATCTCCAACCCTCAGTTTAGCAGCGTTGGACGACATGATAGCTAGACATTCTTACAAGTAAGAGAATAAGTCATACCAACGTAGATAATTCTTTCAAAGTTGTTCTTTTGATCTGTTTGATGAAGTTATGGTCTTGTTTGTATGTCCCTTGTAATGTCTTCACAACATGACGTAGACCTGTACAAGTGTCTCACAACTCACTGATTGTAGCAAGGCGACATTTTCCTTCGAATATGTTACAACATATCCAACAGTTGTATGTTGATGTATGTTGTGTATATGAATGTGTGATCCTGTTACTTTAAATAATTGTAAGATTCTGGTTGATAAATATATATTTCGTAATGTTCACAACACATAAAGGAGGCAATTTTATATTTCTTTATGAGAATAGTAAAACAAGATCAGTCCCATTTTCACCACACTGTTAATTTCCTTTTTAATGTTAACTCCCCGTTAAATTGAATATGGAGTCTGGAGGTAATGAGTAATTTTTAATCTAATGTTTAATCTCACTTGTTATTCTGGAAAATGTGACTCCCAGACATGACAGTGACAACAACATTATACAACACGAAACATGTACGTGACAGGGTCAGCAATGTGTCATACAACACATTCCACATACAGTATACTCTAAATATATATACATATTTTTACACACACACACACACACAGACGCCGCTGGCTACGGCTAAAGTAACCCCCAGCAAGCACTGGCAGCCACTTACATAAATATTGAAACAAACACCAAGCAGAAATATACACTTAGTGTAAACAACTCATTACATCACGGTATATATATATATATATATATATATATATATATATATATATATATATATATATATATATATATATATATATTCCTATGAGTCCACTGTGTAACGTTAAAGTTACAAGCAGCCAGTTACAGCAAGTTATAAAGGAACGAACAACCTTTGACATGTTGTGAAGAGAAATCAGGTATTTAGACCACATTGAAATGTATGTTGTTGAACCTAGTTTATGGGGTAGTTAGCACATCACATAACGAGCCGGACTGGAAGTGAATGAGATCATGAGAGACGAACAGAAAACAGTTATAAATACCTGATATGTCATAATGGTGGTTACACTGCTTTACACACACACACACACACACACACACACACACACACACACACATCAAAATGTTTAAAAAGATTATAAAAGAATGAAAAAATAATTTCTTAATGTGTAAACATAATGCCTCGCCAAGTCCCGTCCTGGGAAATAACATGTTGTGAATATTGAGAGTAGATCCTCCTGGGAATTTAACTCTCACTGATAAGTTAGGTGGGTGGGGGAACTTAGCTACTTAATGAGCTGGAGGAGACTTAGTAACTTTACAAGTTTAAGTTAATGCTGTCCTTACGTACGGCTCCTGAGTGTCTGTACGTGGTCACGCCTACCCCAGCGTTCCTACCTGTAAGTGGGTGGCTCGGTGCGTGGGCGGTTCTCTATACGTGGCTCCCTCCCTGTAGGGAGATGGTCGTCTGTACACAGGTAGCTCTCTGTACGTGGGTGACCTTGTATACATAGGTGGTTCTCTGTACGTGGGTGACCTTGTATACATAGGTGGTTCTCTGTACGTGGGTGACCTTATATGCATAGATGGTTCTCTGTACGTGGGTGTCTCCGTATATATGGGTAGTTTTCTGTACGTGGGTTGCTCCCTATACGTGGATGGCTTTTTATACATAGTTTACTCTGTACGTGGGTGGTTCTATATATATTATATATATATATATAGGTGCTGAGCTCGGAGTCTGTTATGAACGAAGGTCCGAGTAATTACTTTGATGTCATAGTTATATTTAATGTACCTCCGTCAAAAAGAAATCAAGACAAAAGGTAATCCAGCCTAAGCGTGATAAAAAAAAAATAATCAGGCTAAAACGTAGCCAAGCAGAATATAATTATAGAATATAATAAAGCAAAACGTAGTGAAACTAAGACGTAATTAGTTTAAATGTTAATCATAGTGAAATGTCATGCAAAAAACAGTTATGACTGAAAAGGCAGTTAAGCACAAGGTAATCAAAATAGATCCACAATGTTGCAGTTGCTGTCAGAAAAATAAAGTAATTCTTACTAAAATAGAAACTGAAATGTAACACGAATTCAACAAAACAAATATTTTGATAACAGGTAATTGTAAAATACAACACAATGTGAAATAAATCATGAACTTCAATGATTATGACAGTAAAGGAATTATATAAGGGAATTATGTTGCAGTGGTTACATTTAGAACTAACTTGTTAACAACTGGGTAATTCCTTAACACATCATGATATTCGTCCTTTATTTATGATTCATTTTGATGTTTACTATATCCTGCTGTGTCATCTATATCTCTAGCTGGATCTATCTGTTATTTATTTATCTATTTGTCTTCAGTATGCCACAAAATGTATCTTCTAACTTTTAAGTCCTCCCTTGAAAACAAGACATCTCGTCATGTTTCCTGGAGAAAATTTTGTCTTTGTCTAATTCATTCTTGATCATCATCTTTCCTAGACAATGAATTATGTATTCTTCCTTCATTGCCAGAGAAAATTAGACTTTTTTTTTGGCTTCATTTTTTTTTATGATGTTAGGAACGTGATTTGTGGCTAGTGGGGGGGGGGGGGGGGTGTTAATTCTTGCCACGGCACCAAAATTCTCTCTTGTTATATTGTTCACTTTGGAGGCCAGTGGCGAGTATATGAGCCAGGTCACACTTCACAGAAATATATGTTTCCTTTGATGATGAAAATTTATCTGTTGATTTCCCTTACACTCACCCACACACACGCATATATATATATATATATATATATATATATATATATATATATATATATATATATATATATATATATATAGTTTTCGTGGTGGAAGTTCTGATGATTTCTCCTTCACAACTCACGTCTGCTTTTCCTCTGTTTAAGGAAATTGGTAAATCATTTGTTATGGTTTACGGGCGTTAAATTTTTGCCTCCCTCAGCTGTGTGACCACTGTGATAAGATAGTAACCTTCCTCAGCTGTGTGACCACTGTGATAAGATAGTAACCTTCCTCAGCTGTGTGACCACTGTGATAAGATAGTAACCTTCCTCAGCTGTGTGACCACTGTGATAAGATAGTAACCTTCCTCAGCTGTGTGACCACTGTGATAAGATAGTAACCTTCCTCAGCTGTGTGACCACTGTGATAAGATAGTAACCTTCCTCAGCTGTGTGACCACTGTGATAAGATAGTAACCTTCCTCAGCTGTGTGACCACTGTGATAAGATAGTAACCTTCCTCAGCTGTGTGACCACTGTGATAAGATAGTAACCTTCCTCAGCTGTGTGACCACTGTGATAAGATAGTAACCTTCCTCAGCTGTGTGACCACTGTGATAAGATAGTAACCTTCCTCAGCTGTGTGACCACTGTGATAAGATAGTAACCTTCCTCAGCTGTGTGACCACTGTGATAAGATAGTAAAGGCTCAAGGTAAGATACATAACACTAATGTGATATACAAACACTTTGCAAAATCATCCTTCACGTCTTAAGATATATTACCTCAAACACTGTCTTGTTAAGATATATTACCTCAAACACCTACATTATTCTGAAAATCATATTTGTTTTCTTAGATATATGTAAATCCTTTTTTAAAGACAATCTAACATGTGCAAAGATAATACACACATCATGATTAGAATCTAGTTGTAAAACAGATGTTGTAGAGCTGGAACTGAAATGGTTGTTTAACTATGGCCACTTCTTCCCTTCCTTAAGTGGTTGTTACAACTTTTGGTGTTTCCGTCATACATCTGTCACCAGTTTTAATGGTTTAAGTTTCTTGTAGTTTTGATGTACGACTTGAATGTTATGATTAATGTCCGCCCTTTCTGTTTCCCAATATTTCTCTTCCTCCCTCCCTCCGTTTTCCTCTACCTATAACTTCTAATCATTCACCCACAACAGTTGTAATAGTGATGCTCCTGGTGTGAGGTAAAGGCTCTCTGACCTTCTAAAACACTCGTCTAACATTCTACCATTTATTAATTGTGCATAACGTACCTTCCCCCTCGCTGGGAATGTCACCTGAACATTGTTTACATTATGATATTTCCTCTTAGATACGTATGAAATTCATGATACGTTTACTGTTGGTTCCCCTTCACATTATTGACACATTACCGTCTCCTGTACACTCCTGGCTCCATCTGCCGCTCTTGCTGTCGTCTGGGAACGTGATATTACCATCTGGCGTCTTCAGTTGCAACCATCTGGCTTAAAGTGCTTCAGCCATCTGGCTTGCGACAAGGTAAAATTACCATTTGGCTTGATTTTGATGCAGCTATTTGTGTTACACGCATCGTCTCGTGGACTGGCTCTTACTGAAGCATCTCTCGTATTTCTTGGTCATCTGATGTGGTCTCTTGTAGTCTCTATCTCTCATGTCTATTTGCTCAAACCACGTGAGGTTCTCTCCTGAAAACCACGTGAGGTTCTGTCCTGAAAACGTCTGACTTTCAGTAAACATTTGAGTCTCCTTGTAGTGACCCATCGTCTCATGTCCTCCCTTACAGCATCCGGAGACTCTCTACTGTTTTACCTTCCTAGTATCTACGAGAGGCGGTCGTAGACGTGATGTAGAGGAGGAGGACCAGAGTCATTCATGCGACACAGTCATCAAGCAGAGACGCCAATATTCGCGCGTTCTGTGTCCGTCAGGAGACAAAGACTCTGTTGATCATGTCTGCTCTTTCCCGCTGCTTCTTCTTCATCATTTGTTGTTGTTGTTGTTGTTGTTGTTCGTCTATCCGTCGGCCGCCATCTTGAAGGGAAATCATTTCACAGCAAGAGAGGCAGCCAGAGTTCCTCGCCCTTGTCATTGCCTCGAGCAGGAGCCTCAGTAAGAGAGGCAGCCAGAGTTCCTCGCCCTTGTCATTGCCTCGAGTAGGAGCCTCAGTAAGAGAGGCAGCCAGAGTTCCTCGCCCTTGTCATTGCCTCGAGCAGGAACCTCAGTAATTTCTTGAGATCTTGGCCTCCTCGACATCCCCCCCCCCCGTCCGTCCTCGACCTCCCTCCGTCCGTCCGTCCTCGACCTCCCTCCTTCCGTCCTCGACCTCCCTCCCTTCCTCCGTCCTCGACCTCCCTCCCTTCCTCCGTCCTCGGCCACACGCCCGACGGGCCTCGCACTTTCTGGTCGATATACGACGCACGAGACGACCCCCCCTCCCTCACCACCTGTCGCAGGTGGTACTAAGTCGTGCTGCACAGCGGGAGCTTTGACGCGATGCTTCTGTGTCATGTCTCTGCCACACGACAACAGAAAGGTCTTCATATATAACTGTGGTGTTACCGGACTCCACCTGCTCGTGGCTACAAGTGAAAAAATCACTTTCGGCGATGTTGTGTCACTGGAGTACAATCTCGTCCAAGAACGTCTCACGACAGAAGGAGTCCCTCTTTTCCCTGCGACAGATTGTAGCGCAGCGCTGAAGCTGCAGGAACCTCGTAAAATGGATCCCACTGGACTGTATGGTCAACAAGTGATAACTACGTGTAATGTGGATCATTCATCGTGTAGCATAAATGTTATGACAACAGATGAATGGCTGTAGGTCGTGAAGACGCACACCTTATCACAACATGAGCTTGGGATGAACGGTGAGGGTAAACACCACACCATATTGCACCGTACAAGATGGATGTTAAGATGATGATGACGTATGAGGGTAAAGACTGGAGGAGTATATTGGTCCCTTGTGGTCACCCAGGGTGACCTTGACCCGTGATGGGAGTCACGACATGTCGACAGTAACTCTCCGGACAGACACACACACACACACACACACACACACACACACACACACACACACACGTATCATGTGCTGCAAACTTCCCATGGGTCAAACCTGACGAGGTCATTGTCAACCCGTCTTGCCAGGTGAGGTCAGTTTGAGGTCCTCCCCCGTAATGTTAGGGCGATACCTGGTGTGTTGACAGATGCATCTGCTGCTGCTGTTGACAGGTGTTGTCAAGCTGCCAGTTGCCCTCCCACCAATATTTACAACTGTGAAGTTGGTTGACTGTATCCATGGCCACTACTTCATTCATACATCAGCCTCCTCACTGACTGACGTGTTGACATCAGCTGAGGTAAGAACTTCCACTTCATAACATGACGACGTATACAAGATGGTCAAAATCATTCAAAGACAAATACATTTAGTAGTCGAGACTCAACATGTCTGAGGAGTATATAGAAATTACTGTATCTTGGAGAAGTGTGCTGGTATGATAACACACTCACAACTTCTGACAGACGACTTCTCATAATTATGTGTTTCTTACTTTCCTCTTGAGATATTTTCCATTTCTGTCTCGCTCCAAACTGGGTACTCAAAAAGTTTCTCTCATCTCTCTGAGTATTGCAGTAATTGAATATAATTCTTAATACTTTTCTACATTCAGTGACTTGAGAGAGAGGATGGGAAGGTCTCTCTCTCTCTCTCTCTCTCTCTCTCTCTCTCTCTCTCTCTCTCTCTCTCTCTCATGGAAGTGTCCTGACCATATATTTAGGGTCACTGTACCGGGAAGTAAGGTCACCTAGATTGAGGTGTTCCGTGTCGACCTTCCCATACATCAACGGGAGGGTAATGGTGCTCGTGGCCTTCACTGACCCCCACCCCTTCCTCCCTCCCTTCCCATCTCGTGGAAACTCAACTCCCTCTACCACAGTAAACTGTGTTCACCACACCTCCCCCTCCCATGGTAAACTAAGGCCCACATTCATCATCCTCCCATGGTAAACTAAGGCCCACATTCCTCTCCCTCCCACAGCAAACCATGACCTCCACAACTCTCCCCCATAGTAAACCATGATCTCCACAGCTCTTTCCCACAGTAAATCATAATCTCCACAACTCTCCCACGGTAAACCATGATCTCCACAACCCTCTCCCACAGTAAACCAAGATCTACACAAATCTCCCAGGGTAAACCATGATCTCCACAACTCTCTCCCATCGTAAACCACGGCCACTACTTCTTCCCCACAGCAATGTAAGGTCTTCCGTGATATACAATCATGTAGAGTAATGAAGGCAATGTATATTCCCCTCTGGTAAATATTTAATTAAACCGACAAAATATACACCCTCTAATAGCATATAGAACCAATTACACCAACAGGAATATACAATTTATTGTGATATTCGGTGTCAAATATTCGTTTGAAAATATTCAAATATTGTTTATACTATAGGATAGGAGATCATGGACATGTGTAATCCCTCATCTGAGCTGAATGTCATTACAGCTGTTCCTGTACGTAAAACAAATGAATTATGACCCTTAACCCTGGTGGCACTAAGGCCCTTGATTCTCCGGGGAATGTTTCCTGATGTCAGAGATAAATGAAAAGATTATTGCCATTATTTGCACTGGTAAGTTAATTTGCTTCATTATCTTTAATGATTAACACCTATAACAAACCTGAGAGAGAGAGAGAGAGAGAGAGAGAGAGAGAGAGAGAGAGAGAGAGAGAGAGAGAGAGAGAGAGAGAGAATATCATTCACTTCAAACTCCCAGAGAATTTCATTCATTCAGATATCCCCAGAGAGAGACTTCATGCACCCACATCTCCCCAGAGAGAGAGAGAGAGAGAGAGAGAGAGAGAGAGAGAGAGAGAGAGAGAGAGATGCGCACCCCATATCCCTAGAGCTGACATGTGCCCCAACTGGTTTAATAATCAGGAGGTCAGAGGTCATGAGAGGCAGGTCATGGTCAGCTGGAGAGGGAAGGAGAGGCATGAAGGATGTCAGCTGATGAAGACAAGGATGGTAGGACACGATGGATAGATGAGAGGGATAGGAGGAACACCAGCAGAATGGTTAATGAGATGGGAGGGTAGGGGGCTGGAGCAGTGTTAATGAGATGGGAGGGTACGAGGTTGGAGCAGTGTTAATGAGATGGAAGGGTACGGGGTAGGAACAGTGTTAATGAGATGGAAAGGTATGGGACAGGAGCAGGATAGGTAAGAAGAAATGGGTAGAAAGATTCTGGTTTTTCGTCTGTGATGAAAAGAAAATTGGTCACATGACGGGACGACCTTTGTGAACGACTGGACGACACGGGGGTAAGCGTTACGACCCTTAGTGTGCAAGCCTTTGACCTGACCCTTTGTGGCTGGCTTGAGGTTCATACTAGAATACCCAGCATTTGTAACGCTGTGCTCATGAGTCGTACAGTCGTGCTCAAGGGTCATACCGTCGTGCTCAAGGATCGTACCGTCGTGCTCGAGAGTCGTACCGTCGTGCTCGAGTCGTACCGTCATATTCAAGAGTCGTACCGGCGTTTTTAAGTCGTACTGTCGTACTTAATAGTACCATCGTGCTTAAGGGTCGTCCTGTCGTGGCCTAGGGTCGAACCAATGTACTCAAAGGGTCGTACCGACGTTCAGCAAAGAGGTTGATGTGAGCGGGTCCATAAGACAAGTGCGTTCACGAATACACACAGCTGCACGATCAATGACACCTGGGGTGAGCGTGGGGCGACCCGACCCACACACACACGTACATCTACCTAGGCCCACTCCGTCCTGCTTTAAGACACAGTCGCCTGCCTCTGGGGGTGGACGACTGCCTCTGGGGGTGGACGACAGCCTCTGGGGGTGGACGACAGCCTCTGGGGGTGGGCGACAGCTTCTGGGGGATGAACGACAGCTTCTGGGCTAGACTGCAGCTGAAGCAAGAAGGCATCAAGGAATTACATTACCGCTGTGAAGTTTAGCCTTAGTTTGTGTCACCAATACAAGATTTTAATGTCGTTTGGCCGACTCTCTGTTTGGAGAACATTACTCACTCGTTCCTACAAATTTTTCTCCTCTTGTGTGTGTGCTGTCCTCATTTCGTGCCCTCTCATGCAGTCTGCTCCATTTATCCACCATTCTTATCCTGTATGACATACACGTCTTTATCTTCTTTAACAAGTTTCTTGCTTGTCCTACGTCCTGTGGTTGTATTGCTCCCATATCTCTCGTAGAACTGTTCATTACCTGTCATTAGTCTGGTTTCCATACCTACAGAGTGATTGATATTAATCATTATGATTAATATTATTCATGATTAGCGTTAATCATTATGATTAATATTAGTCTGTTACGGGGGAGAGAGTTTGACAGTCGTGTTGCCCGTATCTTAACCTTGTATATATGTACCATGTCTTTTATGTTTCTATGAACACATACCCCTAACCTAAAGCTATCTACCCATTTATCGATCAACCCTGATGATGAACACCTGGGTTGGTTGTTGGCCGACTACCGAGCCCAGGATTCGAGCCCATGCATGTCCAACTCTGGACGGGCCTTTGTTAGTAACGACAAACACTGCAGTATGGAGGCGTGTGTGTGTGTGTGTGTGTGTGTGTGTGTGTGTGTGTGTGTGTGTGCGCTCACGTGAAGTATTACTTCATTACGTTATGTTCTGGTAAGCTTGTGTACCAACGCCGTTGATCGCTGCTTTATGTGTGCAAGTTATCGCCCTGGTTGGACCAACCAGCAAACAGAGTTAATGAGCCTGCCTTCCTCCAGCCCTTGGTACACCCACCCCAGGACACACCTTCATTACACTTATCAAATGATGAATCCGGAAGCTACACCTGAATGATATACAACATTTAATATAGTAAGGTAGCTCACAGTTGATTATAAATGATTATTTTCAATTACTGCTGCTGAGGTTCGACTTTCGTACATATTTACTGTTTATTCAACCATGTTTTATTGTAAGCCTCGTGTTATTTCGTATATTCCTCAGACCTGATTGTGTTCCCTTTCTCACAAACGCTCAGACTCAGAATATGAGACTCTGGTTCAATATTTCAGTCTATAACGTCTATGTCGACTTAGAAGGTCAGCATGTGGACGTCCTCAGCTATATGTGGGTAAGTATCTGCAGACGTCGCCCATATGATCCAATAAGCTATGGTCACTATTGTCTGTGTGTGTTTTTGGTCCACATTGTTGGGTTATGATAATATTATTCTACTGTCATAAAACTGGAGGGTAAGTAGGTCGCCCGTGCTGGTCTGGTGGGAATATTGAACCTTACGTGCGACGCTGACAACCGACCCACAAGACTGGTCGTGTGGTCGTGTTTACCACGACCCTGACACTGGTCGTGTGGTCGTGTTGGCCACGACCCTGACACTGGTCGTGTTGGCCACGACCCTGACACTGGTCGTGTGGTCTTGTTGGCCACGACCCTGACACTGGTCGTGTGGTCGTGTTGGCCACGACCCTGACACTGGTCGTGTTGGCCACGACCCTGACACTGGTCGTGTGGTCGTGTTTGCCTCAATTAGCGAGTCGACAAAACATTTCACTTTTCCTCCCCTGTGTCCCGGTCATACATTTTATCTTGCCGTAATAATTAGGCGCTGTTTGCCCGCCCGTCTTGTTCACGTGCGATAATAGAGCTTGATATTGTGTAGCTGGCTCCCATGGCCAGATGATCACTATACCCTAATGTGCGAATTATATAAATTATGTACACATTCCTCAGCAGAGATGGATGACTGGAAGATGATCTGCGTGTTGCATTTATCAAAAAAAAATTTTTTCTTAGTTTTAACTCCGTCTTCGCCGTCAGGACTACGTGGTATGTTTGGCGAGTGGATTCCTCACTTCTTCCTATTATGGTATCTGCATCTCTCTCTCTCTCTCTCTCTCTCTCTCTCTCTCTCTCTCTCTCTCTCTCTCTCTCTCTCTCTCTCTCTCACATGCACTTCTACACGTCTGTTCGCCTCTGTACGGGTCGACACACTCCTCCAATAATCAATGAATCAGACGTTAGTGCATTAAGGTTTGGCCTCTCATACGTTGTTTACACTCTACAGTTTTGACCCGACTGTGGCACCTGGTGCTGGAGGAGGTTTACTCTCATCAATTAATGGCTCTTCATATCCTCTCCATATTCAGAACCAGTCGGGAAAAATTCTAATTGCACTGGAGTTGATATAAACTAATTTTCACATTCATTTTTTTCATAATGGATGGATCAGCTGGCGGATATTTTGTCTTTTGTCAATATTTTTTCCTTTTCCGTGATCCCAACGGCGGCATAAATTGCAAATTGCTAGAAATGTATGAGAATGTAACTGGTATGTATGTATGAATATATATAAATTTCAGAATACCAGTAATTTCAGAGATCCTAATTGTTACATAGATCTGAAAATGCCAACAGTATCCTGAAATACAACACTTCCCTTGGGAGCAGCTGCTTCCATTCACATTTACCAGAGCGAGGTAGTGGTACAGGGAAGTGGCCTGGTTGTAAATGTGTCTGGTCTGACGTGAACGGGTCGTGTGTGTCTACGCCAAACACTTACGGTCAGTTGATATGTAAGCCAACTTAGATATTGCTGTTCGTGGCTATATATATGTGTGTGTGTGTGTGCCTCAGATGATAAACACAGATGGGTAGATGGAGGAATATATAGATGTGATGTAGTGAGAGGAAGTATACAACCGTGGGGAACAGGGTTGTGTAGTGTTGTGGGTTGTAATGAATGGTTGTGTAGTGTTGTAGGTGGTAAGGTAGGGTTGTGTGGTGTTGTAGGTGGTAAGGTAGGGTTGTGTAGTGTTGTAGATGGTAAGGTAGGGTTGTGTAGTGTTGTAGATGGTAAGGTAGGGTTGTGTAGTGTTGTAGATGGTAAGGTAGGGTTGTGTAGTGTTGTAGATGGTAAGGTAGGGTTGTGTAGTGTTATAGGTGATAAAGTAGGGTTGTATAGTGTTGTAGGTGGTAATATACGGTTGTGTGGGGTGAGGTTGTGTATTGTAGGAAAGGTTAAATAGTTTATCTTGATTAAGAATCCTTAGGAATGTGCAGAATCCTTGGCAATATTACAAGAAAAGCAATATGAAATAAAAGGAATGCGAGTTATGACAAGGAATATGCAGTATAGCAAGCATTATCAGCTCAGCATCAGATTAGCTTAAAGATAACGTAACCATGGACTTAGCTTTACGCTTCTCAGACTAATACAAGCTTAGCTTTAGGGCTCTTGAGTTCTAAGCTTTGAGATCTCTGGGGTATTACCAGACCTGTGTTTAGGTTTCTACGGTCATTACTGAGTATGTAGTTTTAGGGTTCTGAAGTTACCATTGGATTTAAGGACTTGCCTTTAAGAATCCTGAAGTTATTGCTAGACTTCGTTTTAGGAGGTTTAAGATGATATTGGACTTTGGTTTAAGGTCTTTAAGTTGCTTTCGGATTTAGCTGTAAGATCTTCAAGTTCATACTGTATTCAACTTTAGGTTGTCTAAGTTAGTACTGTATTTAGCTTTAGGGTCTTTAAGTTAGTACTGTATTTAGCTGTAGGGTCTATAAGTTAGTACTGTATTTAGCTTTAGGGTCTATAAGTTAGTACTGTATATTGCTTTAGGGTCTTTAAGTTAGTGCTGTATTCAGGTCAAGGGTCGTCTCGTTACCCGGCCGTACATCATCCACAGAGGGGGCCCCCCCCCCTACCGTCACCTCACACCACGATTCATGTAAACATCAGTTCTGACTGGTGCCATGATGGGCAAAATGTACGCCACTTGCTTAGGTTATCCGGAACCTGAGGTCAGGCCTGATGGCCGGATAAGCTGAACAAACCGGAATATTTCTTTTATGTAAAGTTTACAGATTTACCTGGTGACCCTGGGTGACCTTGAAGATCCCGAGGATTAATGGTGGGTTAATGAGGTCACCGAGGTCAATGGTACCACGCTGGTGGACCTGACAAGGTCATAGGTCAGCTTCTTAACTGTCCACAGTGTAACAGATGAACGTCTCAGACCGGATGTTTATCACCTCATACACATATGTATGTAACAGCCAGTTCATCTCAGCTCACAGTTTAGGTACTACTGAACTACCACTTACCTCGTCGCCATCCGAAGTGAAGCCGTTCATCAATTATTTTGCGGCGGAAACTGTTCACAATAACAAGAATGACCAATTCCATGATCACTATATATATTCTCATGAGGATATGTTACCATGTGGTCTGTGTTGTATACTAAATCACACAGGAAGTGATGACATACCTTTCGGCGTTTACGGATTTTTAATCATATGTCCGGACGACCGAAGACCGTGTGAACCGATTATGACATATGTGCACCAGGTCAGCTGAGGGTCAGACCCGGCCGTGGACCAGGTCAGCCGAGGGTCAGACCCGGCCGTGCACCAGGTCAGCCGAGGGTCAGACCCACTGTGGACCAGGTCAGCTGAGGGTCAGACCCACCGTGGACCAGGTCAGCTGAGGGTCAGCCCGGCCGTGGACCAGGTCAGCCGAGGGTCAGACCCGGCCGTGCACCAGGTCAGCCGAGGGTCAGACCCACCGTGGACCAGGTCAGCTGAGGGTCAGACCCACCGTGGACCAGGTCAGCTGAGGGTCAGATGCGGCCGTGCACCAGGTCAGCCGAGGGTCAGACCCACCGTGGACCAGGTCAGCTGAGGGTCAGACCCGGCCGTGCACCAGGTCAGCTGAGGGTCAGACCCACCGTGGACCAGATCAGCTGAGGGTCAGCCCGGCCGTGGACCAGGTCAGCTGAGGGTCAGACCCGGCCGTGCACCAGGTCAGCTGAGGGTCAGACCCACCGTGGACCAGGTCAACGGAGGGTCAGACCCGGTCGTGCACCAGGTCAACTACCATCATTAACTCAAGGTTATTCATTGTAAAATTTTCTTGATGAAGGATGAATTATATTTACATTTACATTTCTGTTAGAAAATATAAACTTTGTAAAACTCTTTAAAGCTGATGTTTTAAGGATGATATTGTGGGATGAAAACCTTTCTAGTTCAATGTTTACATTAACTTTTGTATAAACTATGTAAACAAATTGATTTACTACACTTGACTGATTAAGAATTGATGATATGGATAGTGGCATATATTACGGAATACATGTCCTGGGACAGAAGACAATCCATAGAAAGGTTTTATTTACTAAAGGTATTTCTTGTGTCTTACCTGCGATGAGAAGGAATTTAAAAGTTTTTTCATTTACGTTCTTGAAATACCTGGGATGTTTAATGCACGGTCCTTCATAAGCAAGTCCTAAGAAGGGCCACCATCATCAGTGTGCTATAACAACGTGTTACACAATCTGGTATATGTATATATACACTGTGTTGGTGTGTGTGTGTGTGTGTGTGTGTCCGACGTGGTCGGACATTTAAACTGATAAAGAGACATACGAGCAGAGTAGTGGAGATAAGAATGTAAATTATGGATATAAAAGAAGACATCAACAAATGGAAAATTGTAAACATGAAAATAGATATAACCAAAGAGAGAGAGAGAGAGAGAGAGAGAGAGAGAGAGAGAGAGAGAGAGAGAGAGAGAGAGAGAGAGCTATATAAATAAGTGATAGACGGATAGTTAGCGAGGTAGACAGCTAGTTAGAAGACAGATGAATAAGGAAGTACAAGATAGAATTTTCAATGGATAGAACCAGAAGATCGATAGATAGTAAGAAAAAATCTAAAGTAGATAGCAGCAGATAGATTGCCAGACGAGCAAAAAATGTATACAAATAGATGAATATAGTAAATGAATACTCAAATAGAAGGATAGATAGATAGATAGTCAAGCACATGAACCATAGCTAATTATAGATATAGAACACATTTGAATTCATTTCTCTCCACTGTGACAAATCCTTATTAATTTTTCCATTAAAATTCAATATACGATTATTATATCAGATTACATTCATTTACATATAATCTGATATATTATGGATATAGTGAATATAGCACAAACATGAAAAATTCATATAAACTGTTCTCCCTCATATATATATATATATATATATATATATATATATATATATATATATATATATATATATATATATATATATATGAAAGGATCAGTTTTGCGCGTGATGTTTATAAAAATTTATGATAGCTGCTTGCTTCAAACGTTTCTTGACCGCTTTGATATTGATTTAGAAACTGGTATATATCATAGATTTCTTAGGCTGTATTACGGCGGTTGGACAATTGTAATTACAGTGAGACATCAAAATGTACAGTTACTGTTCGTCAGAGCATCATATAAAGCTGCTACGCACCAGAAGGATTGAGATATATGTAGGGAATTTCATAGATGTATGGCATATATACATTTAATGAACATATATTGAGAGAGATACAAGGATTAGATAGCAGAAATAGGACTGTTGCAGGTCATAAGCAAATTGGTCACCCTAACTGGAGATAATGATGATCAATGCCTCATAACTTGATCAATGCCTCATAACTTGATGTTCAATGCCTCATAACTCGTTGAACACATCCTCATAATTTGTCGATTCGCTTCTTGTCACTTACGCAATGTAGTGTTTTGAGGACCACCATTGTAGAGAGAGAGAGAGAGAGAGAGAGAGAGAGAGAGAGAGAGAGAGAGAGAGAGAGAGACCTCTTACTCCTCGCCCACGTACCACATACCGTCAACATGAGGCCACCCACACAGTGTTTACCAAGACACCATTATAATCTCCAGGCAACAAAAAAGAAAGGAAAAAAAAAATAAACCCTGACAATATGAAGGAAACCTTGTGGGGCAGCGTAGGGAAACACATTCTGAAATAGGCCAGACCCCAGGGTGGGATTTGTCCCCAGAACTTGCCCCAGGTCTCTTATGTGCCCCCCCATCATATTCCCAGGAAAGCGTAAAATTGCTAATGTAACTCCGGTTTTTGACTCAAGCGGCCTCAAGGTAATTGCTAATTATTTCTCGTCCCCGGAGCAATAAACAGCCTCATCGACATGTAATTATCCTGGAAATTTTTGATCTTGAGACTGGTTAAGTCATGTCTGGAACCGAGGGCATCATCATGTTGGGTCATCCGGCAGGACCGAAATGAGGTCAAAGGTGAGGTGGAAGCACCCCCTTCCCCCCCCCCCCCCCCATACACACACACAGATGATGATATATTTCGTAAAGTAAAACATATTATGAAGATAGGGTCATACTGAGTGTGTTGGCGGCGGTAAGGTTGAAGATCCCCTGATTATTGTAGGGTCTTGCCACACTACTGGATGTTCTGGTAGTTTACTTTCTTGTTTGCTTGTTTGCTTGTGTCAGTTGGAGTTCATGATAATGCCTTCATGCATTCCCTTGTGAATGCAGGTCACTTGGGTTTCTTGTTCAATATACGTTTTCTTATGTTTTCATCACGTGCATCGCGTTTTCTCCCTCAAACGTTGGGAAAGAGATTTGCGTCATCTTGACCATATAACTAGAGGTCTCTCTCTCTCTCTCTCTCTCTCTCTCTCTCTCTCTCTCTCTCTCTCTCTCTCTCTCTCTCTCTCTCTCTCTCCCCCTCCCTCCCTCCCTCCCTCCCTCCCTCCACTACGCTAATCCCCAGGTGTTATAACCCCAACAGATTAGGACCCCATGTTATGACCCCAGACAGACCAGGACCCAGGTGTTATGACCCCAGACAGATCAGGACCCCGTGTTATGACCCCAGACAGATCAGGACCCCGTGTTATGACCCCAGACAGACCAGGACCCAGGTGTTATAACCCCAACAGATTAGGACCCCATGTTATGACCCCAGACAGACCAGGACCCAGGTGTTATGACCCCAGACAGACCAGGACCCAGGTGTTATAACCCCAACAGATTAGGACCCCATGTTATGACCCCAGACAGATCAGGACCCCGTGTTATGACCCCAGACAGATCAGGACCCCGTGTTATGACCCCAGACAGACCAGGACCCAGGTGTTATAACCCCAACAGATTAGGACCCCATGTTATGACCCCAGACAGACCAGGACCCAGGTGTTATGACCCCAGACAGATCAGGACCCCGTGTTATGACCCCAGACAGATCAGGACCCCGTGTTATGACCCCAGACAGACCAGGACCCAGGTGTTATGACCCCAGACAGATCAGGACCCCGTGTTATGACCCCAGACAGACCAGGACCCAGGTGTTATGACCCCAGACAGACCAGGACCCAGGTGTTATAACCCCAACAGATTAGGACCCCATGTTATGACCCCAGACAGACCAGGACCCAGGTGTTATGACCCCAGACAGACCAGGACCCAGGTGTTATAACCCCAACAGATTAGGACCCCATGTTATGACCCCAGACAGACCAGGACCCAGGTGTTATAACCCCAACAGATTAGGACCCCATGTTATGACCCCAGACAGATCAGGACCCCGTGTTATGACCCCAGACAGATCAGGACCCCGTGTTATGACCCCAGACAGACCAGGACCCAGGTGTTATAACCCCAACAGATTAGGACCCCATGTTATGACCCCAGACAGACCAGGACCCAGGTGTTATAACCCCAACAGATTAGGACCCCATGTTATGACCCCAGACAGATCAGGACCCCGTGTTATGACCCCAGACAGATCAGGACCCCGTGTTATGACCCCAGACAGATCAGGACCCCGTGTTATGACCCCAGACAGATCAGGACCCCGTGTTATGACCCCAGACAGATCAGGACCCCGTGTTATGACCCCAGACAGACCAGGACCCAGGTGTTATAACCCCAACAGATTAGGACCCCATGTTATGACCCCAGACAGACCAGGACCCAGGTGTTATGACCCCAGACAGACCAGGACCCAGGTGTTATAACCCCAACAGATTAGGACCCCATGTTATGACCCCAGACAGATCAGGACCCCGTGTTATGACCCCAGACAGATCAGGACCCCGTGTTATGACCCCAGACAGATCAGGACCCCGTGTTATGACCCCAGACAGATCAGGACCCCGTGTTATGACCCCAGACAGATCAGGACCCCGTGTTATGACCCCAGACAGACCAGGACCCAGGTGTTATGACCCCAGACAGATCAGGACCCCGTGTTATGACCCCAGACAGACCAGGACCCAGGTGTTATGACCCCAGACAGACCAGGACCCAGGTGTTATGACCCCAGACAGATCAGGACCCCGTGTTATGACCCCAGACAGACCAGGACCCAGGTGTTATGACCCCAGACAGATCAGGACCCCGTGTTATGACCCCAGACAGATCAGGACCCCGTGTTATGACCCCAGACAGATCAGGACCCCGTGTTATGACCCCAGACAGATCAGGACCCCGTGTTATGACCCCAGACAGATCAGGACCCCGTGTTATGACCCCAGACAGATCAGGACCCCGTGTTATGACCCCAGACAGATCAGGACCCCGTGTTATGACCCCAGACAGATCAGGACCCCGTGTTATGACCCCAGACAGACCAGGACCCAGGTGTTATGACCCCAGACAGATCAGGACCCCGTGTTATGACCCCAGACAGATCAGGACCCCGTGTTATGACCCCAGACAGATCAGGACCCCGTGTTATGACCCCAGACAGACCAGGACCCAGGTGTTATGACCCCAGACAGATCAGGACCCCGTGTTATGACCCCAGACAGATCAGGACCCCGTGTTATGACCCCAGACAGATCAGGACCCCGTGTTATGACCCCAGACAGATCAGGACCCCGTGTTATGACCCCAGACAGATCAGGACCCCGTGTTATGACCCCAGACAGATCAGGACCCCGTGTTATGACCCCAGACAGATCAGGACCCCGTGTTATGACCCCAGACAGATCAGGACCCCGTGTTATGACCCCAGACAGATCAGGACCCCGTGTTATGACCCCAGACAGATCAGGACCCCGTGTTATGACCCCAGACAGATCAGGACCCCGTGTTATGACCCCAGACAGATCAGGACCCCGTGTTATGACCCCAGACAGATCAGGACCCCGTGTTATGACCCCAGACAGATCAGGACCCCGTGTTATGACCCCAGACAGATCAGGACCCCGTGTTATGACCCCAGACAGATCAGGACCCCGTGTTATGACCCCAGACAGATCAGGACCCCGTGTTATGACCCCAGACAGATCAGGACCCCGTGTTATGACCCCAGACAGATCAGGACCCCGTGTTATGACCCCAGACAGATCAGGACCCCGTGTTATGACCCCAGACAGACCAGGACCCAGGTGTTATGACCCCAGACAGATCAGGACCCCGTGTTATGACCCCAGACAGATCAGGACCCCGTGTTATGACCCCAGACAGATCAGGACCCCGTGTTATGACCCCAGACAGACCAGGACCCAGGTGTTATGACCCCAGACAGACCAGGACCCAGGTGTTATGACCCCAGACAGATCAGGACCCCGTGTTATGACCCCAGACAGATCAGGACCCCGTGTTATGACCCCAGACAGACCAGGACCCAGGTGTTATAACCCCAACAGATTAGGACCCCATGTTATGACCCCAGACAGATCAGGACCCCGTGTTATGACCCCAGACAGATCAGGACCCCGTGTTATGACCCCAGACAGACCAGGACCCAGGTGTTATGACCCCAGACAGACCAGGACCCAGGTGTTATAACCCCAACAGATTAGGACCCCATGTTATGACCCCAGACAGACCAGGACCCAGGTGTTATGACCCCAGACAGACCAGGACCCAGGTGTTATGACCCCAGACAGACCAGGACCCAGGTGTTATGACCCCAGACAGATCAGGACCCCGTGTTATGACCCCAGACAGACCAGGACCCAGGTGTTATGACCCCAGACAGACCAGGACCCAGGTGTTATGACCCCAGACAGACCAGGACCCAGGTGTTATGACCCCAGACAGACCAGGACCCAGGTGTTATGACCCCAGACAGATCAGGACCCCGTGTTATGACCCCAGACAGACCAGGACCCAGGTGTTATGACCCCAGACAGACCAGGACCCAGGTGTTATGACCCCAGACAGATCAGGACCCCGTGTTATGACCCCAGACAGACCAGGACCCAGGTGTTATGACCCCAGACAGACCAGGACCCAGGTGTTATGACCCCAGACAGACCAGGACCCAGGTGTTATGACCCCAGACAGACCAGGACCCAGGTGTTATGACCCCAGACAGACCAGGACCCAGGTGTTATGACCCCAGACAGACCAGGACCCAGGTGTTATGACCCCAGACAGACCAGGACCCAGGTGTTATGACCCCAGACAGACCAGGACCCAGGTGTTATGACCCCAGACAGATCAGGACCCCGTGTTATGACCCCAGACAGACCAGGACCCAGGTGTTATGACCCCAGACAGACCAGGACCCAGGTGTTATGACCCCAGACAGACCAGGACCCAGGTGTTATGACCCCAGACAGATCAGGACCCCGTGTTATGACCCCAGACAGATCAGGACCCCGTGTTATGACCCCAGACAGACCAGGACCCAGGTGTTATGACCCCAGACAGATCAGGACCCCGTGTTATGACCCCAGACAGACCAGGACCCAGGTGTTATAACCCCAACAGATTAGGACCCCATGTTATGACCCCAGACAGACCAGGACCCAGGTGTTATGACCCCAGACAGACCAGGACCCAGGTGTTATAACCCCAACAGATTAGGACCCCATGTTATGACCCCAGACAGACCAGGACCCAGGTGTTATGACCCCAGACAGACCAGGACCCAGGTGTTATGACCCCAGATAGAGCAGGACCCCGTGTTATGACCGCAGACAGATCAGGACCCCGTGTTATGACCCCAGACAGACCAGGACCCAGGTGTTATGACCCCAGACAGACCAGGACCCAGGTGTTATAACCCCAACAGATTAGGACCCCATGTTATGACCCCAGACAGACCAGGACCCAGGTGTTATGACCCCAGACAGACCAGGACCCAGGTGTTATGACCCCAGACAGACCAGGACCCAGGTGTTATGACCCCAGACAGACCAGGACCCAGGTGTTATAACCCCAACAGATTAGGACCCCATGTTATGACCCCAGACAGACCAGGACCCAGGTGTTATGACCCCAGACAGACCAGGACCCAGTGTTATGACCGCAGACAGATCAGGACCCCGTGTTATGACCCCAGACAGACCAGGACCCAGGTGTTATAACCCCAACAGATTAGGACCCCATGTTATGACCCCAGACAGATCAGGACCCCGTGTTATGACCCCAGACAGACCAGGACCCAGGTGTTATGACCCCAGACAGATCAGGACCCCGTGTTATGACCCCAGACAGAGCAGTACCCCGTGTTATGACCCTAGACAGTCTAGCATACCGCCACAACTCTGGTGTTACCTTTAACTTGGAAATAACCCTGGGCGGGTTGAGCACTGTTGCCCTCCCTCTCTCCCACCCACTCACTACCTGTACGACCACACGACGCTGGGGGTTAGGTTAGGTGAAACATCCTCCCCACCCGACTTACATTCTCCCCATCAGACATACGTCATTCCAACCCAACCTACGTCCTCCCCACTGGACGTACATCATCCCCACTGGACGAACATCCTCCCCACTGGACGTACATCCTCCCCACTGGACGTACATCCTCCCCACTGGACGTACATCCTCCCCACTGGATGTACATCCTCCCCAGTACCTGCGTACCCAGCTCCACAGCCTATCATCACGCGAGGGTCCCCAACCCCCACATTAATTAGCCTCAACAGACCATTACTGATGAGCGAGACCGTTCCTCTGGCTCCCCATGAAGTCTCCCTCACGGACGTCTCCTCCCGCCACTATCTCTCCCCGCAGTGTGGTGGGGAGGAGACCAGGAGATGGTGGGGTGGGGGTGGGGGAGACAAGTTATGCCCTGCATGAGGGCCAGTGTGAGGATGTCTCTTGTGTTGGTCTGTGTTGGTCCGACATTCTCTGTGGTGGGGTTTAGTTAGACTGTCCACACGCAACGTAGGTGCACACCCACACGTGTTGTGTTCCATGATGATATAAAAAAAAATACTGAATGTTGAGTGTTATTATTAACTGCAATTTTATCCCTGTATCTCTCTTGATAAACATTGATGTAAATATCTCGTTATCTACACCAATTTTTAATTATCTATCTATCAAAAATGTATATAAATAACATGTTATTTGGTTTTCATATCTTTAAAATTTCAATCAGTTAAGAAATTGGTGGGATGGGAATATCTATATATATTTATATACATTAGACAAAGTTTGAAGTAAGTTGTCCCCTTCCTCAGTTCATCATTATTGAACATCACCTTTAATGTGGTGAACACGACTTACTATGTAAATCTCATATTTATATATATACAATGTATTATATATATATATATATATATATATATATATATATATATATATATGGTTGGAAAGGATCACAGTACATACATATATACTTTTTTATACTTGTGTGGTGTTTCCCATTTGAAGGGGTAGCGCCAGGGGTAGAGGAATGGTTGCGTCTGCTCATATTTACTGTCTATCTGTCATGCATGATGAACAGCCCTACTGTCTACTGCCAAGCCCCGCTCGCCTCTCTCTGCTGGTCGACCAGGGCACTGGACGTGCCCTGGTCGGGCTTGTGTGTGTGGTACCCTGCTGGTACACCTCGCCAACTGATCCATCAATAAATATCTAGAAATGTCAAGATATTTATTTTTCTCATTGTAATTGTGTTCTTTTTCATTTGTTCTATTTACTAACTGTTCTCGTTAAATGTGTTCTCTACAATGTTAAATTCATGTTCTTCCTGACATTGTTATATCATTCGTCTCATGTTTATGTTCCACGTTGTTCTTGTGAACATATATTGAGAAGCTTATGTGTTCTTTATCCAAGTTGTAAATTCCATTCATGTTGTTCTCTTCTATAACAAAATATTTATTCACGTCGATAATTCTTATATAAATCTACTCAATATGTCACAGAAAACCTGTTCAAACTGTTATCATGAATATAATTAAGTCATGAGTGTTTCTTCCTCACGCCTGAGCTTCGCTGTTCTTCATGCCTGGACACAAACTTGGAGGAAAAACAAACATTTTCAGCGAAAGCAATTTTTTTTCTTTCTATTTTCCTACATAATTTATCCCGTTTTCATACAAGTATATTATTTTCTCTATGCAAATTTATGCAACTTAATGTTTCTTAACTGGTTGTTGAAGGCAGTGTTGGCCAGACCTTCAGTAATTTTCAAGTGGTTGTTGAAGGCAGTGTTGGCCAGACCTTCAGTAAGGTTCAAGCGCTTGTTGAAGGCAGTGTTGGCCAGGCCTTCATTAAGGTTCAAGTGCTTGTTGAAGGCAGTGTTGGCCAGACCTTCAGTAAGGTTCAAGTGCTTGTTGAAGGCAGTGTTGGCCAGGCCTTCAGTAAGGTTCAAGTGCTTGTTGAAGGCAGTGTTGGCCAGCCCTTCAGTAAGGTTCAAGTGGTTGTTGAAGGCAGTGTTAACTTGGTCTTTACCAAACGTCAACTAACTTTATAATTTCCCGCAAAAAATCTCTCTCCAGCTCCAGCAATTATCGCCGTTAGGAATTATACTTCCTGCGCTCCAGGTACAATGTTCAGACCTTCCTGGACCTTACTGTGGGACCTTACCTGACGTCCACAGCCACAGAACCTTACTGTGGGACCTTACCTGACGTCCACAGCCACAGGACCTTCCTGGACCTTACTGTGGGACCTTACCTGACGTCCACAGCCACAGGACCTTACTGGACCTTACTCTGGGACCTTACCTGACGTCCACAGCCACAGAACCTTCCTGGGACCTTACTCTGGGACCTTACCTGATCACAGAATCAGGACCTTCCTGAGACCTTACTGTGTGTGTGTGTGTGTGTGTGTGTCATTCACATTTCTGAGTGTAACTTGTCTGAGTTCATCATGCATATGCATTCCTTACTCCCTGTGAATGACTGCACAAAGCTTGACGGTGATGACCTGACCTTTGACCTCTTCCATTGTAGTAAATTTGTACTGACATTCTGCCGAGCATAGTGAGGCTTGTGTGTTCATATTATCCCAGGGGAGACTAGATATGACACACACACACACACACACACACACACACACACACATACATATATATATATATATATATATATATATATATATATATATATATATATATATATATGTGTGTGTGTATATATATATGTATATATATGTATATATATATATATATATATATATATATATATATATATATATATATATATATATATATATATATGTGATCGTCGCTTTATAAGCTGATGCATTATGCATGAATATTCTGTTTCCTGGGAACAATATCAGTCACCAATATTTTAACCCACCAATATTTTTTGATATATTATCATATCTGGTCTGTAATTAGCGCCACTGTTAAGGAACAGTGATTATCATAATCATCACTGGATAATTTTTTCGGTGCAAGGACTCGGAGGTCAATAGCTGAGGTCAAGGGTCATTAGAGGTCAGGGTCACGGGTCATTATCACCTGGTTAACAATATTTGCTACACAGATTTTACAGATGTGACCTATCATATTTTTGTATACCAGTAAACAGGTTAGACCCGTTTATTAACAAGGTCAGAGGTCAGGTCTGGTCATCTGTAGGTCTCGTGTCACATTGCTACACACCACAAGGTCAAGAGTTACCCTTTGTCTAATCTGGGCACATGGCCGGTTCAGGGGTCACGTCTGGCTATATATAGGTCAGTTGTGCGAACGTGTTCGGGTCAGAGGTCACGTGTGTCATAAAATTGGCCTCGTTACATGTGTTACAAGGTTCAACCTGGTACACGCGAGTGTTATATTGGTTGCCTCGTCACATGTGAGTGTTACAAGGTTTGCCTGGTCCAACTTGGTTGTCATAAAGTTAGCCTTGTTACATACGTGACGAAGTTCACCTCACCACATGTGGGTGTTACACGGTTCATCATGTCACGCGTCACTGTTACAAGAGATGCCTTGTCACACAAGATCGTCTCCAAGAAGAGGCTATGTAACACATTGTGTCAGCATTATTGACCCAGAGCTACAAGTTTGATGGTGATGATTCATCATTACAGAGATTCAATCATCACAACAAGTCATTAACACCACCTGGTAACAAGTCTGGATTTCACCAACCCTGTATCACTCTACCTTCGTTGTGTGTCAGTGTTCCCCCTCATAGACTGGTGTAACTCTCTCCTTCCTCCACCTAACCTCGGCGTCTTCCGCAAACATATTAACGATGAGTCCAAGTGTTCTGCTGGGTCAGTGACACAGATCAAGAAGAGCAGCGGTTCCACACAGTTCCCTGCGGTACGCCAGCAGTCAGGCACCCTCCGCCTGGCTGGGAGGGTGACATTTGCTCTCGTTCTTACAGAAGTCTTAACAGGTTTTTTGAAACATGACTCCCTCAATCCTTGTTGTTTATGTAGTTCTCCATTGCGATTGGTCGCCCATTTGCTGTCTGATAATTACCTATACTAGCATTCAAGAGACCACACTGGTCAGAGATGATGGTCTTTTTAGTGTTGTAGAGACCGCACTGGTCAGAGATAATGGTCTATGGTACGACGCATGTTTCTGGTCTCCTTTATGAAAAACACATGTCGTTTGGCCTCTCCTACACTTGGGCACTGCAGCCTCTCCTCCAGCGAGATCTTGTACACCATTACAAGCTGCCAGGCAGGTCTGTACACATCTGCAACATTACAAGCTGCCAGGCAGTTCTGTACACATCTGCAACATTACAAGCTGCCAGGCAGGTCTGTACACATCTGCAACATTACAAGCTGCCAGGCAGGTCTGTACACATCTGCAACATTACAAGCTGCCAGGCAGGTCTGTACACATCTGCAACATTACAAGCTGCCAGGCAGGTCTGTACACATTTGCAACACTTACACAGGAACCTTCACCTGCACCGTGAACCTTACATAGGTCAGTCTCCCTGACAGACTTTGTTTATAACATTCCTACATAGTTCACTGCTTCTGAAGATGATTTACCAAACCCATCTATGACGTGTGTGTGTGTGTGTGTGTGTGTGTGTGTGTGTGTGTGTGTGTGTGTGTATTTGCAAATATCGTGATAATTTAGCTGGCATTTCCTTCAGCTTTTGTGTCAGGACTCAAGTTTATCACAGCTCCCAGGCGCCAGGCAAACTTTGCATGTTGAAAAGAAGTTGCTTGCCAAGTTGCTTACCCAAACTTTGCTTGTAAGCGAAGGATAATGTGTGTTGCCTCTTGGCCAGCGCCACCGGCCGACACTAGTGCTGTCGGGTTTAGGAGTTTAGGTGAAAACTTAAGAGAATTTATCATATGACCGATTTTTCATCATCATAAAGTTTTCACTTTAAGTTGAGACAACAACACACACGAGGATCTGGGATGATGTATTGTGCTGGGGTGACGATGGAAGGTGTAATGTATATGATCAACACACACGTTGTGTGGTGACAGATGGCTGGTGACGAGGTGATATTGTCTCTGTTCTGGTGAGAATCACTGTCTCAATGTATTTGTTCTGTAACTACATTAACCAACAAATGCATTAGCCTGATGTATTAGTTTGCGAGACAATTAAAAGCAGTAGATGTGTTGTAATAATGCATTAGTTCTAGATAAAATCAAACCAAGAAATGTATAAAGGGTGTTGTTTTTTTGCTTTGAAAGTAAAGAAAAATCGACAACTTGAGTGCATTTGGAAGATGGACGACATCATGATGGAAGAAGCAATGAACCTTGT
Organism: Panulirus ornatus; assembly: GCF_036320965.1. Taxonomy (NCBI): domain Eukaryota; kingdom Metazoa; phylum Arthropoda; class Malacostraca; order Decapoda; family Palinuridae; genus Panulirus; species Panulirus ornatus. The sequence continues at coordinate 4,798,110 of NC_092262.1, read as the reverse complement.
CCAGCTGGACACGTCAGGACGAGTGTTCAAACATAATTTATGAGTCTTTAGTGAGCAGTAGGGTTCCCTGGTGAACCCTGGGTCATTATGGTCTATGGTCTTTAACACTTGAGGTGGTTCTCTCAGTGGGTCAAGAAATCTTGATGTATTATGAGCTAATGGTTAGGTGAGGTTAGGTTAGGTTAGGTTAGGTTAGGTTAGGTTAGGTTAGGTTAGGTTAGTTAACACTAGCTGGTCAGGTGGTTAGGTTAGGTTAGGTTAGTTAACACTAGCTGGTCAGGTGGTTAGGTTAGGTATGTGGCTGTTTGGTTAATAGGTTACGTGGATAAATGACTAGTTTAGGTTAAGTTACTTAACACTAGCTGGTCAGGTAATGATAGGTATGTGGCTGTTTGGTTAATAGGTTACGTAGATAAGTTACTAGTTTACTAGTTTAGGTTAGGTCAAGTTACGTAACACTAGCTGGTCAGGTAAGGATAGGTATGTGGCTGTTTGGTTTATGGGTTACTTAGATAAATGGCTAGTTTAGGTTATGATATTAGGGTATGTTAGATTAGGTGAAGGCTAGAGTAGATTACTTTTGGTTGGGTTAGGTTGATAGATTGGATAAGGTGTAGCATTAGTTAAGGTTGGGTTTGATAAAGGTCAGGTCAGGTGTGGCTTAAGGTCTGCTCAGGTGTGAGGACGTTATTATAAACGTCGGAAGAATATCTTTACAATATTGTTATCTTGTTGCGTTCCCGAGACATCATCACCAGTGTTGCCTGCCACATCATCTGGCTTTCATAACCTCTGTACTGGACCATGTAGGTCTCGCCTGTTGAGAGAGAGAGAGAGAGAGAGAGAGAGAGAGAGAGAGAGAGAGAGAGAGAGAGAGAGAGAGAGCCCAAGGCAGTTTTAAGCGAGTCTTTAATTAATCGACAGAAAATTTCTTCTCAATGCAAGCACTTAAGCCCAGTGCTTCCGACATGCCAAAGGAAAGAAAGAGAAAAAAATGAAATTTCCTAACATAATAAAGCGTCTAACAATAGCGACAAACTGCTCAATGTGAGCGAAATGTCAGCTTTGTTTTAGTAAACTCGCTCCAGTCTAGAACTCGCTAAACCAAGCACATCAGTAATGAAGGAAAATGGTCTGGTAGAAGAGATCAATAGTCATTAACCTCTGTTAAAAGAACAAGGAAACTGGCAAACCTAGCGGTCGGGCACCGAAATGAAAAATGCTCAACATAGCGGGAGAGGAAGGTAACTGAGCGGGAAAATGGTTTAATATCCGGGTCAAAAGGTCAAAGAGACGGGAAAATCGCAAGGAAGTGATCAAAATAAAAAGGAAAAATGTCTTTACATTGTAGAATGGCGTATTGACGGGGCAAGATCACCACTAAAGATAGCGACATAGTGGCCAAAATGACGAGCGCTTGTTGGAGATAGCGACATAGTGGCCCCACTGATGAACACAACCGCTGGAGATAGCGACAAAGCGCTACTTTGACGAGCAGCCGCTTAAGATAGCGACGAAGTGCCAGGTTGACGGAAAGCCGCTAGAGAGAGCAACACAGTGGCCAGACTAGCGAACAGAGGAGCCATCCTCAGCATGACACTAATGTCTGGCAGGATCAGTGTGGCTCACAGACCCGCCATGTTGCTGTTCTGCTGTGTAACTCACGCCTGAGGAACGTGAAGCACACATCTTGATACAGAGGATCAGACCAATGAATTACATGGCTTTAAATATGACTACATATGTGAGAGTTCTTCCCTGGGTCACCCCATCATAAGGACGGAAGCCACAGTTGAGGGAGGGAGGGGGCATTAACCAGCTATTCCTCAGTCTTTCCTATTTGCCCTGAGCGGCCATGATCACTCACTTAACTATTGCTGCCAATAACAGCCAGATTTGGCACGATCATCCCACAATCCATCACTCACACGTCAACCAGCCATTATTCTCCATCGCCAACCAGCCCATTGCTTCTCTCCCTCACACATACAATGCTGTAGTTTCTCACACATGCGTTTGTATTCTAAGTTCCTTAGTGTTTGGGGGCGGGAATGGATGAGTGTTTGGGGGCGGGAATGGATGTTGTGGTCACCATCACCACCATCACTACACTATCTTCAACACCATCAGTACATCTAGGGTAGCCTGCTCTCAACAACCCACGCACCACACAGAGACCCTCTGTCAGGACGCAAATTAGTCAACAATAAAATGATCAAACCGAGTGATGGTGAGCAAGCAAATATTCCTCTACCATCATCAAGCGTTACACTTAATCTGTAACGCCAGTCAACACTTCCCAGTCATGGGCGTCGTGTACAGCACACGAGCTTTCTACTTCTACGTCCGCCACGTAGAACAAAACATCTTCCCTGCACTTCAGTCACCACACAGCCAATCATGAGGACGCATCCAGACATAGAAGATGGTGAGAGGCTTACACGATCCCCCTGAATATGGAATATGGTTTCCCACACTCTATATAACACGTATATATTATCATTATCGTCGACATTTATCATTAATTAACGTGGAACTTGGGAAGCTCATTTATTGTACTTTCACACACACACACACACACACACACACACACACATATATATATATATATATATATATATATAAGCATCATGCAGATGAACAGAAGAGACTGGTAAAAAAGAAAGAACAATGTGATCAACAGATGTTACTAGAGAGAGAGAGAGAGAGAGAGAGAGAGAGAGAGAGAGTGTTTATGTTGAATGTTGCCAGCTGAATGATTCAATAATAAAACATGACATTCCATAAGCATATGTGTGCTAATACTGATATAACTCAAGCAATATTTGTTTATGTTGGCCAATGTTGCCTCGTATTTGTTGGTGTGTGTTGACTGTCATATAACAGACTGGCATTTTGTGCCCATTCCGCTGGGGTAATAGACCGTTGGTGAACCCATTACCCAGTAATTTGACCCTATTATATTCACCATTTAAAAAACCCATTTTAACAATTGGGCAAAGTTTATGTCTGTTTGTGCTATACGTGTCTCAATAACTGTAGTTTTAACTGTATATATTTCAACATCAAAATATACATGCATATATTAATGAGTCTACACACTTATACATTATACCAATCATCTAAATTATATATATATATATATATATATATATATATATATATATATATATATATATATATATATATATATATATATGATACTATGTCTCCAGAGTTAGTAGTATGAAGTATAGATTTCCAGTCAGATATCAGTTTTCAGTAATATTACATTAATATGTAAGTTATGTTTGTGTTCCAGTACAGAGTTACCTTTGTATTAAGGCCAGTTATACAGTTGTATTTACAACAGTTATATAATTATATTCAGAACTTATCCAGTTGTAGTTCAGGACGGTTCGACGGTTTATGATTACATTAAGCCAAAACATCAACTGCTTATGTTTTGTAGGTTGGAAAGAAAAGAATGATACATATATTTTGGATCATTGTTCCCCCATCATATTTTCTTCTCTGTCTCTCTGTCCGTCTGTGTGTCTGCGTCTGTCTGTGTATCTCTGTGTATATCTCTCTTGTCAGGATTACCGGATTTGAATGAAACACTGTGTGTACGGTTCGGAGCACTAGCTCGACCCAGTTCCCCGAAGCAGTAGTGAAGGATATCACCCAGGTAGTTCGGAGCACCGAAGCAGTGAGAATGGTTCTTACGCTGGGAGTATAGGTTCACAGAGCAGAGGTTCGGTACAGTGGTTCAGTCTCGGTGCTTCACGTTGGAACATCATCCGCTTGATGCGTGCCACACTCGGCTCGAACTCTGGATTGAAGGATTACTTAAATCCGGGTCTGGCGGAGCCACGGGTTAGGTTAACTCCACATAAACCGCCCACCCTCCTTTGCCTCATCGGTAGCCGGGTGGAGAAACATCATCTTCCCGGCCTCATGTTCCCACAGTGTTCCCTGAGCCTCATATTCTCCGCCTCATGTTCCTGGCCTCATATTCCCATCATGCTTCAAGCCTCATATTCTCCGCCTCATGTTCCTGGCCTCATATTCCCATCATGCTTCAAGCCTCATATTCTTCGCCTCATGTTCCCGGCCTCATATTCCCATCATGCTTCAAGCCTCATATTCTTCGCCTCATGTTCGCAGCTTCATGTTCTCATCATTTCCAGGCCAGACATCATATTCATCATATGTTGGAAGCGACATAAATGATTTATGTCCAGTAATTTCCTTTCCAACACTTTACATGTCTGCCTAATATATTTATGTGTTGCTTGATATTATCCAAATATTTAATATCTCTTCGTTCTTATTCCCTAAAAATGTTTCATAATTATTCAATGTTTTTCTAATTATTTTTCATTGTGGTATTTTGCGGTATTCATCACCACACATGTAAGTTATCTCGAAAAGTGTTGTGTGAAAAGTTAAAGCTGAAATATTATATACATCGTACATTTCCAGGTCACATTATTATCGGTTTAGATAGTCGTGGTGTAGGTTTAGATAGTCGTGGTGTATATGAACATAATGGTGACGATATTCTAGTGACGATATTCTCATGATATTCTGGTGACGATATTCTGATATTCTAATGAGCTTCTACTTTGCTGGCGATCCTTCTGGTGGGTTTATATGTAATACAAGTGATGTTAGGATAGGAAAATCCCACTGGAGCTGACGAATCAAGCGATGCTTCACTTATGAGCGATATAAAGCCATCTTAGTTCATAATGCCCTCAGTTATGTTACAGTTTATCTTTGTTCACTCTTAGTTCATATAACACTGGAGGTGAACACTGTTGGTCATTATCGTAATGTGTTCATCTGTCATCACCATTTCACAGGTGTTCAATGCCTTCCGCTGTCTGCGTCATACATCGTGTTAAGTACCATGTTACAGATGATCTCTCTCTCACCTATAGTGATTCCTGGAGATGTCATGGACGCGTGGTCTTCTAGTATATTGTGACGAAATGTATGTGGTTTACTCTGCATAGCAAACTACAAGGAGTCCCTGTTATGTGTAGGATACTGGGTCTCTCTCTCTCTCTCTCTCTCTCTCTCTTACAAACCTGGGGAGTGTGAAGGCGTCGTTTTCCCTGAGCTGTGTGTCTGGGTGGGTGGGTGGGTGGATGATGCGCCTGCTCTTCCCCCATATGTTTTCCTACCATCTCCTGCCAGTGCTGGCAACACCACACACCACACATGGTCATCCAAACTTATAAAGTTCAGCATCTCTCGTCCAGGAAGGTGAGGAGGTGTGGGTTGGGTCTCTCGCACCCTCATCAGGAAAGTAAAAATGTGAGGAAGGCATTTTCCCTCCAGAAAACACTGTATATTATTATGATGGAGGAAGATGAGTGTCGGAGCTTACCATCATGTGTCAAGTTACACATAGACGTGTTATTCTTCATGATCTTTAGGAATAATCTCAATCACGCTTGATCAATATTACTGAATAATATTAATCGTGCGTCCAAGGTAGGGAGACAACCTTGCAAAGTTGATCTTATGCATT